>NW_006239647.1:130481-133555 GCF_000226075.1 Solanum tuberosum | reverse complement strand
ATTTTCTTTTTGCTTATCACACCAGTTTGAGTTTTGTGTGTTGGAAGGATGTATATACTCCCCCATAGACTTTTATATAATAGTATTAATATCTCCCAGAAACATTGACATTGTACATTTGCTGAACTGAACAATAATTGAATTAGATACAGTTGTAAAGGCTAACCTGAGAATTCATTACATAAGCAATGAAAAATAGACTAATCTGCACACTTTTTAATAATGTGCAGAAAAAAAAAAAAACTAATCTGGCTGTGCTGCTTTACTTCAATGGACGATGGGATCCTAGCAACAAATATATTAATTACTTGGCAGATGGTGTGTTGATAAATACGGAATCAAACTTTGCCGCCCTCATTTCTATAATTGCTACTCAATTGTCAATAGACACATCAACAAGTAAAGTTGAAATCAGATATAAAATTGATGAAAGGTCTCCTCCAATTCAAATTCATAATGATATGGGGGTAAAAGTATATGTTGAAACCAAAAAGGAACATCGAGATATGGCAAGATACCCTTTGTGTGTCACAACAACTGAACCAGTCAACTTGGAGACTAATTCTACACTCATTCCACTATTATGTTCAGACACTTCAGAAGATATGAGGGTTATACACAATTCATACTTCTCTAATACATTTAATGGTATTGGTGAAGCAATAGGGTTAATTGGCTTTGGATCATGTGAGGAAGTTGATGAGCTAGAAGAATTAGCACCAGGCATCATTGTTAATCCCAATCACTCTTTATTTGAGAAAGATCAAGTGTATAAGAATAAATATGTCCTCACCAGTGCACTAAAAAGACATTCCATTCTTAAGCATTTTCAATTCAAGACAACAAGATCAAGCTCAATCAGGTAAGACCTAAATTCAAGTCACTTTAAATTATTGATTGTATATTAATTTTTTTTCAACAGCTATTCGATACAGTGCTTAGGTGAAAACTGTAGTTGGAGTTTACGAGCTTCAAGCTTGAACAAATCTCAAATGTTCAAGATTAGAGAATTTAAAAGCGAACACACATGTTTGATGCTACATAATTCATTATCGGAAAGGCAAGCAACTAAGAGTGTTGTTGGGAGTATTATTGTCGGTAAATGTGCTGAACCAGATGTTATTTACACACCAAAAGATATACAACGTGACATGTTAGCTGAATATGGTGTGCGACTCACATATATGCAAGCATGGAGAGCTAAAGAAGCAGCTCTTGAATTAGTCCGGGGTGATCCAATTCAATCATATGCAAAGTTGTCAAGCTACTTTCACATACTAGAGGCAACTTACCCTGGTTCCCATATAAGATTGCACAAATCAGAGGATGACCGTTTTCTATATGCGTTTGTAGCTTTGTTCACCTCGATAAAAGGATGGGAATATTGTAGACCAATTGTAGTTGTTGATGGAACTTTCTTAAAAGGAGCATACAAAGGGACACTACTAACCCCTAATACCTTAGATGCAGCAGGTGAGACTTTCGAATATGATACTAGTATTTTCTATATTGAATTTCTGAACTATGAATTAAAAATGAATTATAATTGCAGTAAAAATGTATCAAAATTGTATTAAACAAATTGTACATGGTGCATGGAGTATATTGCCACTTGCTTATGCCATTGTTGATTCAGAGAATGATGCATCTTGGAGGTGATTTTTTGAGCAATTCAGAGATGCATTCAGTCAAAGATTAGAGATGTGTATCGTTTCCGATAGGCATGCAAACATTATTAAGGCAACTTCAAGAGTTTATGATGAAGTACCTCATTTTGCGTGTATGTGGCACTTACTGCAAAACATAATGAAAAACTTCAGAAAAAGTCAGCAAAGGGTAACTGAGGTTGTTCTACTCTATGGCAAAAACATACACCATGACAGAATTTAATCAATGTATGACAATAGTTGAGAAAATAGATAAGAGGATCAAAGATTACTTGCTGAACATTGGATACAACAAATGGTCGCGTGTGCATGCTGAAGTAAACAGAACTTGAATGATGACATCAAATATAGCAGAATCAGTCAATTCAAGAACAAGACATGCCAAAATTCTTATAGTCTTGCACCTCTTGGAATTCATGAGATAGCTTTCCAGAAATGGAATAACAATAACAGATCAAAGGCGACATTTTCAGGTTTTCACCTTGGGAAAAAGTATGAAAATATATTGCGGCGCAATAAAACTGCATCAGAGAAATTAAGGGTATGTTTGATCTGTAAATTATTTTTGCTAATATTTTTTCTTCTGATTCATACCTAACATCTCTCTTGATTATATTTTTTTATTTTCATAGGTTGTAGAGACAAATAAATATGTGTATACGGTACTTGATGGTATTGCACAATTCACAGTTTGTCTTCACCAACGTACATGCACATGTGGGAGATTTCAATTGGATGAGTTGCCATGTCCACATGCTTTGGCTGTTTTAACAATAAAACACACTAGTTATGAGAAATATTGCTCTGATTACTATACAAGAAAAAAATTATTGCTGACATATCAGTTTCAAATGGATCTCCTGCCAGATGAAAGCATATGGAACACACCAACACATGTTCTTGAAGAGGTTGTACTTCCACCTCATGGAAAGAGACATCCGGGAAGACCAAAAAATAAAAGACATACACAACTGAGAGAAGATGGATTCAAGAAGGCGAAAATTACATGCAGTAATTGTGGACAACAAGATCACAACAGGAAGACTTGCAAAAATGTTAGGCCTTATGATCAAGAATAAAAATAAGAAATAAAATTTGTTTTACCATTTTGTTTTAGAAGCTCATTGGTTTACTATACAAATTTGGATCATATCTGTTTATATGGTTGATTTCCTTAGTTCCGCAATCTCGTGTTATTCAGTTTAGTGGAATGCTTTCTTAGTTGTGCAATCTCATGTTATTCAGTTTAGTCGAATATTTCCATGTTTATAGTTAGATGTGATATGATATAGTTGAAATGATATTCGATAAAATGCAACTTAGTAATTGTTTAAAATTCCCATTGAATGTTTAGTTGGAACTGCATCTCTTATTTTAACTATTGATTACCTCAATGCTTAGTTTCCT
>NW_006239647.1:128101-130347 GCF_000226075.1 Solanum tuberosum | reverse complement strand
CCATACTAACTACAAACTGTTTTTACACCATATAGTTTTCACAGTCATACTAACTAATATAACTATATTTCTTTATCTTTCCGGTCTTTCGTCTTCACTTTGAAGGTCACTCGCTTGCTTCCTTCTTGCATATTCCCATAATATAGCTCCAAATCTCTTTCGGAGAATGTCTGCCTTTACTTGTTGATTTAGAATATGTTGGCCATTACTTACAAACTCCGCAAATGCAGCAACGAAAACTCCACAGTCCCTAAAAAATTCAATATAAAATTATTATCAAAATATCTACTTAATACAAAAAAGAATACCTATTTGATAATACTTACAGCGAGTCATCTTGTTGTCTGGGAACACCTTTAGTTATGAAATGAAACTCAATTTTCTCGAACTCATCTATCCCACTGTATTTCGGTGTTGCCTTCAATTCAGGACGCTTATCATAGAACTTGACCACACTCAGGTAATATGGTAAAACAATTGAAAGCATCTCAACAATATTTTTAACCTCAAAATTCACCCCACTCCTTGCCGAAAATGAATCATATACCTCCAAAAACCTTTGCACAATATCAAACACGACAAGAATCCAATGACAACCCTCTTTAATGTTTAGTGGAAAAAGAATATAATCCACTTTATCCCACGAAGTGCTTGCCAACAAACGACATCCATATATATACCGGGCAATATCATCAGAATCTTTTACTTTATAGTTCTTCTTATTCTCATGAGCATCACAAAGTTGAAAGAAAGAAGTAGTAATTTTCGTCTTGAACACAATCAGTAGTCGTAAATCGAACATTACTGTTGACTTCATATTTTCCTTTCTTTCTTAGATAATAGAAAATGACATCAATATGCTGCAAAAAATTAGAATTGAAATGTAAAAAAGAAATAGTCTCAAGAAACAAACATTCAATTAACCTCAAGAAACTCAGTAGGTGATATTGTAACACACAAGATTCACAAAATTCTCACAAGATTCAATTAGTCTCTAAGAAGTTGTCAGTTAGTCAGTGTCAACCACTTATATATAAAATGTTGGGAAAGATAAACATGTGGATAGTAAGACGTTATCTTACACAAGGAGACTATAGTTGGTGTAATGTGTTCTAACCTCTATCCAAGCATTCTGGTCACAAATATTTCTCTTAATTACCTAAAGAAGTGTTGAAAAACAAGGACAGGTCGGAACAATAGGGAATTCATAGTGATTCAATTTGCTCACTATATAATACAGAATCTGAAACACATCAGCACCTATTCAGTCTAATGTGATTTGGCATAAATTATTGAACTAGCTATCTATCAATAGAAGCAGCTAGCACAGGATGAACTGAATAGCTGGAGTGGGCTACAATGCATGCTACAAGTAAAGCAATAGAAACTTAAGGTGCTCACTAGACAAATCATTCAGGAAATTCAACAACAGAGGTAGTATGACTCCTAGAATGGCAAGCGTTATGAATAACAAATATTGACGTCCAATTAAACTTTATACAACTAACCTCATCACACCATTCTTGTCCAGAATGTGCCAATTTGAAAAATCAGTGTCTTTTTGCTACATTACAAATACCTAATTCAAATGCTGGACTGATAACATTAAGAGCATTTGTATAAGGTTTCTTTCCCCTATCAAAACATAAAAAATTAAAACATAAATACTCGGAAACGGGACAGCAACAAATAAAAAAGAGGTAACTAAGGAAACTAAAGAAGAGTGAATTAAGAAACTTGTATCTAATTGTGAATTAGAGGTAACGAGAGAGTTCTATAGATTGAATTAAACTTGTATCTATTATGAATTATGTAAGTTATTCAATATTAACAAATTAACCAACAAACTTCAAAATGAATTACCTTTTCTTTGTACCCATATAGACCCACTTAATGAATGAATCGATTAAATCCGATTCATTATCTCCTCCAGTTGCATATGAAAAAGGATGTTTTGTCTCAAAAAACTGACGTGTTACACATAAAGTTCCTCCAGATTCGAAATGTTGTGTGTAGGGAGATGTTATTAACTTTCCTGGATTTTTCTTTCTGCCACGTTTCTTCGGTGTCACTTTCTTTTTGTTTTGATCAACAGGGGCTCTTTTCTTTAGATAAGATTCTTCAGTCCTATTGATATGAGAAAGATCTTCATCAAGAAAAATAAAATCATCAAGAGTATGCAAAGGTTTTTGACAATCCTCTGTTGCATCTGCATACAATAGACATATTGATTAATTTACAGTCAA
>NW_006239647.1:127067-127983 GCF_000226075.1 Solanum tuberosum | reverse complement strand
GCGCCCCAACTGTATTCACATCAGCAACCTCTTGGACTGTAAGCAAAGTAAATATTTTAATAATGTTATTAAAATAAAATGAAAGAAGTTTATTTGAAGTGAAGAAAATTAATACCATTTATATCAGCAACAATCTCTGACAAAACTTTTTCAATAGCAATTCCTGCAACATCTTCCTTTGTACATAACAAAAATATTTAAAATAAGAGAGTTGAATGAACATATATGAAATATGTAATATATTTGTATAAAACCCTTCATTACCTATTTTACTTGATACTCTTTCAAAATTTTCAACGTCAGCAAATCTAATTGAAGTTTTAAGCACTTGAGATTCTTCATTTTGATTTGATCTCATAACATGAGCATCGTGCCCTCTTGATTCATTTACAGATGCATTAACATAGGGAGAGAATGCTGTATATGTAATTAACACATATTATAAGAAAAACATATTAAAAGTATATTATGACTATAACAGAAATGTATTGAAAATATAAAGAAACCTCCATTGAAATTTAATCCACCCGAAAAAGTCTCGCTAGCCTGCTTCTTAGATGGTTCCCTGACTTCTCGGATAACAGAGCTGCTACCACCACTCTTAGCAAACAACAAAGAAATATCCTCCAATAATTGTTTGTTAGAATTCACCACAAATTCTTTGATTTCATTAAATCCTAAATCAATCTTCTCTTCAAGTGCTTTGTTATTTTCATTCACCTAGTAGATATTAAACCATAACACAAAAATTAAAATATAAAAGTTTTGAAAAAAAAAGAAGCCTAAATTCAAGTTTGTATATACCTTTACAAGTTCTTTTCTCAATTCAATAACTTCATTGGTCAACATGTCTAGACCATGACTTGATCCTTTAGGCTCCAATTTCAAAATTTCAGCATTGTAATCACGAGGTTCA
>NW_006239647.1:108602-127011 GCF_000226075.1 Solanum tuberosum | reverse complement strand
AGTGATTTTTTCCGAAAAATAACTACTCAACAAACTACATTTAGAATCAGAAACATTGATAGGAGTGCAATCACTAACACAATTTATACCGGTAACTATTCCAAATTCTCTAAGACCAAAATACAATTTTTTGTTATTTATTTCAATAGCAAACACATCATCCGGTGTGTGTTTTAACTCTCTATTTATAAGGCAATGAATAACTTGTAGTTGTGTGCTCGCTTTTGGAAGGTCAAGAAAGTAACCAAAACATGTATTCCTGAACAACTCAAGTTGTTTATCAGATAAAGATAGTTTGATTTGGTCGATGACACTATGATTAGTGTAAGATGACCACCTACTCAAAATATACACAACATCCGGATGTTTCCAGAATTTACGATCCTGCATATGTATTAAACATGAATTAAAAATGTGTTACTACATACTAAAGTTGAATTAAAGATGAATTTCACATACTATGTATCAAAGCAAGGTAGTAATCAGTTGAATTAAAGATGAATTACACCGATGACCATTTTTGGTTCCAAATCCAGACCCAGAACTTATCAACTTCAACACAAGCAGCCTAAACAATGATCTAGTTGTCATACACTTAAAGCTCTATTTTATATCGAAAAACCAACTTCCAAAGCAATTTAAACCTACATTTCCACTTTATCCATTGGAACAAAACATTCGAGTGCGGGAGAAAAGATCAGATAGAACATGGAACAATGTTACTCCAAAAATATATGATGTGTCCTCTCATTTACACATCTTTTCCATCTGTTTTCCAAATTAACACGAACAAGTGTTACCAGCTATTTGACAAGCTCCCACTAATTCTAGACAAAACAATGGACAAAGAGGAGATATTTTGCAATTAAGTAAAACATAAATGTCAAATTCAAAGTGACCGCTAGCTTCCTGCTATAGCACTGCTCTTCATTGGAAGAGTATTGAAATAGTCATGTACATGATTCCCACACACCCCGCCTCCTTCAAATATATGATGAAACATTTGCTCATATTGCTTTCTGCCACTTTTTAAGAAGAACATTATGAGCCCGATATATAACCTCCTAATATATCAAGACACTAGGACACTCAATCCCAAACTAGTTAGGGTCAGCACTCAGAATCCTATTTATCCCTCCCCTTTATTTAGGTGACCCTATTAATCAAACAAATGCAAAACCTACTCTATTCACTTCCTGCCATTTCTTCAGATGACAATCCCTTAAACGGGAGATATAAAGCTACTAATAGATTCAAGACAGCAGGACTCAATCTCAAACTAGCTAGCATTGCAACAACACTATGCATCCTAACTTGATATCTCACATTCATATTTGAGTGTTTAAAAAAAATTACATTACTACATACTAAAGTTGAATTAAAGATGAATTTCACATACTATGTATCAAAGCAAGGTAGTAATCAGTTGAATTAAAGATGAATTACACCGATGACCACTTCTGGTTCCAAAATCCAAACCCAGAACTTATCAACTTCAACACAAGCAGCCTAAACAATGATCTAGTTGTCATACACTTAAAGCTCTATTTTATATCGAAAAACCAACTTCCAAAGCAATTTAAACCTACATTTCCACTTTATCCATTGGAACAAAACATTCGAGTGCGGGAGAAAAGATCAGATAGAACATGAAACAATGTTACTCCAAAATATATGATGTGTCCTCTCATTTACACATCTTTTCACACGAACAAGTGTTACCAGCTATTTGACAAGCTCCCACTAATTCTAGACAAAACAATGGACAAAGAGGAGATATTTTGCAATTAAGTAAAACATAAATGTCAAATTCAAAGTGACTGCTAGCTTCCTGCTATAGCACTGCTCTTCATTGGAAGAGTATTCAAGACACTAGGACACTCAATCCCAAACTAGTTAGGGTCAGCACTCAGAATCCTATTTATCCCTCCCCTTTATTTAGGTGACCCTATTAATCAAACAAATGCAAAACCTGCTCTATTCACTTCCTGCCATTTCTTCAGATGACAATCCCTTAAACCTGAGATATAAAGCTACTAATAGCTAGCACTGCAACACTATGCATCCTAACTTGATATCTCACATTCATATTTGAGTGTTTAAAAAAAACTGTATTACTATATACTAAAGTTGAATTAAAGATGAATTCCACATACTACATCTCAAAATCAAGGCAGTAATCAGTATACAATCATTCCTAAAACAACAACTAACTAGGAAAAACACATAGAAATAGATTCAAAATACAATCACATACTGGATATCTACTCTCTGGTAGAATGACATTTTTGGGCAATTGATTTCGTGTTTTTGCATCCTTCACTGGCTTCTTCTTCTCTTTCCCCTCTTTATTTTTCATTTTTTTTTACTGAAATTGAGGAGGTAAATCCTCAAAATCGTCATCACAGTCCACGATTTTCTTCGACGTAGATGCTAAATCAACGCATCTTTTTTTCGATTTCTTCACATTGTTCACCTCTTTAACTCGTTTTTTTACCTTTGTTCTGCTTCTTGTTCTTCTCCTCCTTGTTCTGCTCCTTGTTCTGCTCACCCTTGTTTTGCTCACCCGATACTTGTGAGATTCCCAAACTAAAATTGGGACAGTCATTAACTTCATCAGTAGGAGATGAAACTTGACCCCTCATTCGACTCCTTCTATAAACTTTTTGATTCGAAGTACCAACATCACTAAGTATCCGCGAACTTCTTCTAGGCGATTTTCGTGTTCCTCCTTCTTCTTCCATTAGAATTATGTGCTGAAAAATGGGGAAGAAAGAACAACAAAATCCTAAAATTTTCGGACAGAAGAGTAGAAAGAAAAGAGAGAGAGGATATGAGCGAATGGGCAACACTTTTTTGCTTAGTTTAAAAATTACATGAAAAGGAACAAATTTGTTTTAAAATTGTTTTAAGTAACTATTGCTAAAAGTTGACAAAAATGGTAATAAATTAAAAGTATACTTAAAAACGGTAATTATTAAATAAAAGACCTTCACTTATGTAATTTTTCCTAAATTAAATAATTATAACATACTCAATATATTTCTACAAGTGTAGTGTGGAGAGGTAGGATATACGCTGATATGATGAAGTAAGAATGCAAATAATGTAAATTTTCAATGAAAAATATGTACTCATATAAAATTAGATAGTGTTACGCTTGGGGAAAAGTTTATATACATATATGATATAATATATGTATGGTTTTTTTTTTCTCTACATTTATGCTTGCCCTCTCCCCCCTCCCCCCCCCCCCCTTTCCATTATCATCGTCTGCCTACTCTCTTTCAAACGAGTGTTGAATTTTTTTCCTCTTGAACATGTTAGTTTTCAAAATTTTTTATAAGTAATAAACAAAGTACTTATAAAAAGCTTTGAAAACTAACATGTTAAAGAGGAAAAAAAGTCAACACTCGTTTAAAGAGAGTTGGCAAACACTGATAATGGAGAGAGAGGGGACAAGCGTATATATAGAAAAAATATTAATGATATTTGAGCTTTACAAGAAAATAAATTAGCGTTTTAAAAAAAATCTGAATAAAAATAAGAGTCTCTCATAAATCTGTCTGAAATAGATTCTTTCAGACTCATAAAATGATTTATTTAAGAAAAATAAACACTCGAATGTCTGAACCATTCAGATTCAAACCTTTATTAATTGCAAAACAAATAAGGCCTAAGACTCTAATGGGGTAGATCTCTTTGTTTTAAAAAAAAAGAGCAATAAAAAAAGGGAAAAAGGTTTGAACTTTGACTGAAATTGCTGTAATAATACCGAACTTTGGAAATGACCTTTTACCCCTGCACTATTTAATAGTTATTTTAAAGGTATATATGTGCCCAGGTGGACATCATAAAAATTGCATCATTATAAATAGTAACGTGTCTACGTGAGCAAATATATACCTTTAAAATACACTATTAAATAGTGTAGGGGTAAAAGGTCTTTCATAAAATTTGGTATCGTAACAATAATTTCGACCAAAATTAGTGTATTTTTCAGACCCTTTTTTCTATAAAAAAATATGTAATAATTTATTTATTTTTCAATAGTGTTAATTAGCCACAGTTTAGTCGTGCCTAAATAGCGAATAAAGTTAGGCCAGGAAGGTGGTAAGCAAATGTTATGGATGTTTTTCCTTCAATTTTTTGGGACAAGTTAACACTGTGTTGGATGGTTTTTATGTATTATTTTATAATGTATTGTATTGTATCGTCCTATAGTGTTATAATGAACACAATATTTGAATAGATTGTATTGTTCTCCGTCTTACAAAATGTAACACATCTATAATTTAAATGATAAACATATTAAAAAGTAGGCTACGGATAGAGCTACATTTTAAATATATGATAAAAAAGATATATAATTACATTAAATAACAAATAAAGACAAAATAAGAAGAAAATATTAAGATAACGATGCAATCACATCAAATTATTTTTTTACATAAAATGGGCTCTTTATCTAATGATAGATTTAAACAAGGGAAAAATGATAAATATACCCTCGAACTATCGTAAATGGTATGCAGATACCCTCCGTCATACTTTTGGGACATTGGTACCCCTGTCGTCCAAAAACTAGAGCATATATGCCTTCACTCTAACGGAAGACTAAATAGGGACACGTGACACAATCTTATTCATCGATTCAATATTTAATAAATGTCGAGTCGGTGGATAAGATTATGACCGGTATATGTCTGTTAGTATAAAGAGTATATATGGTCTAGTTTTTGGACGACAGGGGCACCAATGTCCCAAAAGTATGACAAAGGTATCTACATACCATTTGCGATAATTCGGAGATATATTTATCTTTTTCCCTTTAAACAAATAGGATATGATAAAATTTAAATTTAAGTAACAATCAAAACAAACATTATATTAACCATCCATCCAAACAAGGCGTAAGAGGAAATCTATGCCCTTTCCCATCACATGATACCAACTCAACTCTATTACAGTTTCAGCACCAAATGATGTCGTGTAGTGGATGAGGTTGATTCTCCTATAACTAGGGGTGTGCAAAAACCGATTTAACCAATAAACCGAACCGAAAAAAACACTATTGGTTTATTGATGTTGGGTTATTGGGCTAACGGTTTTTAAACGGTTTTGCAAAATATTTAATTGGGTTATTGGTTCGGTTTCCGATTTTATGATTTTTGCTAATGGTTAAACCGATAACCCAATAAGACTATACTAAATTTACTAGTCTTATTGTTAATGGTTAAACGATTGTTACTTTCACACTTTTTCCTTTGAATGTGTCTAGTGTCTAAACTTGCAAGAAAAATGATTGTTACTTTTATGATTATTACTTTCATGCCAAATGCTGGAAAAATCATATGATTTATTTAAAAAATTTCTTATCGTGTATATAATATATATGAGTATTTTCTTATTGGTTAAATCGAAAACCGAACCGTTAAGTACCATAAACCGATTAACCAAAAACCGATAAGAAATATGTTATTGGTTTGGTTATCGGTTTGACGTATTTACAAACCGAAAACTGATAAACCGAACCGATAACACCTAAAACCGAACCGAACCGACCGATGCGCACCCCTAATCACATCACAGCACTTCACTTTCCCCCAAAGAAGCGTCTTGCAGCAAAATCGTTCCCTTCGATTTAGGGTTTTCTCGTATCCTGGGAAATGGTGAGCTCCCTCTCTTCTTACCTGCAAATGCTTTGATCCTTTTTCCTCTGATTTTCGCCAATTGATCTTATTTTCGAATTCTTTGCAGGCTGATTCTCCTCGCCAAAGGTTCGTCTTTGTTTCTTTCGCCAATTCTATATTTGATTTTTGTATTTATTGAACCATCTTTCTCTTAAAAATTGCTACTTGCATCTCTTTGTTGTAGTTACGGTTTTTGGCAAGTCCTTCATGTTTGATTGTTTTAGGTTAACTTGTTTATGCTCCATAGATCTCGTTGGTTATGTGCTATAGAGTAGGATATATGCAGCTGGGACCATTTGAATAAGCTATTGTATGATTATGCTATCAATTTTGACTTAAATATTTACCTACTTTGAAGAAAAAAGTTGGACTAAGAAAACATGCATTCAGACAGCCAATTCACAAACTTTACTTCTTATACAATACAACCATAACAACAACATGTCCAGTGTAATTCCACAAGTGGGGTCTAGTTAGAGTGGGGTGTATGCGGGTTAGAGAAATTGCCAAAGATAGACCCTCGGCTCAAGAAAAGTGTCTTACTTCATATGCTTTACTTTATATATGTCACTTAATTGCACTTTCTCAATGTTTTGTTCATATGCTTACCATAGTGAAGGCAAGTTCTATAGAATGGTTGTAAGACCAACAATGTAGGAGTGGATGTTAGGCCTCTGAAATTCTAACATATCCACAAGGTGAGTGTCGTAATGAATGCTGAGATGGATATGCAGTGATACAAGATTGAAAATAATCATACTCTACAGAATGTGCTAGTTAGTAGTAACACGCGTAGAAGATAAGATGGGGGACTGGCACTTTAGATGATTGATCATATCCTTACTGACCTCCTGATGCACCAGTTGGCGGTTTATAGCTGTGGAACCCAGGGGACAAGGTAGAACCTAAAATCGTATATAAAAGAATTTTGCCATAAGACATTTCTCGGAGTCTAGGAAAAGTACGGTACAATGAAAGAAAAATGTCTGTAAAGGTGATAGCAGTTAGTTAGGATTATGTTTTAGGTCTAATGTTTGTTGGAGTTTATATATTAGTAGAAAATGTGGAGAACTTCTGGTGCTAGTGAAACTAATTTTTTATAGTACTCCCTCTGTCCAATTTATGTGGCACTTTTTGTTTTTCGAGAGTCAAACAATTTATGTTTGACCAGAAATTTGCGCGTGGAGTCTTCAATTTTTTGAAATGAAATTTATATATTTGTTAATTACGTAAAAAGTAATATAAGTCACAATAATTGGCAATTCAAAATAATTAAAAGATATGTGAAAAATTTACGGTCAAAGATAGACTTGTTTGAATCTCAAAATTCGAAAAGTGCCACATAAATTTGGACGGAGGGAGTATTTGACAGAGAGGGACTTAAATGGAGTTACATAGACAACAGAATTCGTATAGTCGTCCCCTACTTGTTGGTTTTGTAGTGTATTTGTACAATTTTAAATTTTGGTGTAAGAAAATCAGCCATTAAGTTTGAGTAAGTTAGAAATGTTTCTTTCCAGCTCATTCAGAAAATGAATTATGATTTTGAACTTGGTTAACATACCTCTATTTTTTGATAACCAAGAATTCCCAACAGCTATTTGGTACATGGTCTAAACTTTGTGTATGATCTCTAACTTTCTCCCTTAAGTATCAGGTTTTTGTGTGCGAAAGATTCGAACCATGACTTGTGCTTAACCCTTATGTCACTCATCAATGATTTGTTGTTGTTGTTTAGTCCCATAAGTTGATTTTGACGCCTAATAGTGTAATAGGCTGAGTTAACTCAAAGATGCGATATAAGTCTCTACTGGTTATTATTTTATGGATGACATAACTTAAAGATCAAACATTTAAAATCACAGTACCGGTGGTGGGTTGACTCTTTTACCATGATTAAAAAATGGACCTTGGACCTAATTTAATTGCAAAAGCTAGCTCATTATGTAAGGATTGTTCAAGGCCATATAAAAAAAGACAATCCCATTTCTTTCAATGAATGTGACATTCTAAGTATCAATATCATAGAACAACTATCCTACTCCTCCGGAAAGTTCAGATTTGTAATTGTCCACTCTCTTAGTTTATACTTTGATAGTCCACTTTTATGTTAACTATTAACATTGTAATTTTTTCTAGACTTATATTTTGAGCACAAATTATGTATTTTCCACAATTATAATTTATAAGTATGGGGTCAAATCCTAAGTAACTCTAGTGTTACTTACATTTATCCAACTATACTGCTGTTATTTGGAGTGTCATTTCCTTATCCAAGTATAATTCTATGATTCATTCTGAACACTTTCTAAATGTATTCCAAGCATTGCGTTAATATAAAAAAAAAATCGTGGATTTTAATATATAAATTTTTTTCCTGCTTTATGATATGTATGAAATTTTACCTGCAAAAAGATGATTTCATTCTTTGAGGGGTCCCTTTGATATATGTTGTTTTATGTCAATATGCTTTGTGCCATTTATCTTGTTTATTGTTGAAACTGTTTGATCTTATATTTTTCGGATGTCCAGGTATTCACGCTCTCCTTCTCCTTGGGAAGAAAAGTCGAGATCTAGATCTAAATCAAGGTCTAGATCTCCACCTGGGTCATATTCAAGGCCAAAGGAAAGATCAAGGTCAAGAAGCCGTGGAAGGTTTGTTGGACCTTCAGCTTTACTCTACCTTAGCATTTTCTTTTTAACAGTGGTGTCCAAGCACCTTAACTATTCCACTAAGTACTTGCTAATGGGAACTCGTCCCGCTAGGCAGATGGGAAGAAATCAGTTTAGTGTTTTCGTCTCTGGTGGTTTTTTTTCCAATACCCACTTTATTGATCATTAGGACAGTGTCCTTGGGGCTTGGGTACAACCTTGCCTTGGTATTTATTATTGTAGTGATACATGCATATTCCCCGGAATTATGTTCGGGTTGTGTTGATTGGTTTGTTTTGAAGCTGCTTTTCTCGTCCTATATGACTTATTTCAGGGAAGAAGTTTCTAATCCGGGAAACACACTTTATGTGACTGGTTTGTCTACAAGGGTCACGGAAAGGGACCTGGAGGAGCATTTCTCAAAGGAGGGGAAGGTTGGTTATTTTTAGTTAATGTATTAGTAGGTTACTTTCTCATTTCTTCTCAAGTTCCATCTCCTGCAGCTCTTCCTAGCTCACAGCAAGGTTTTTACCCTCCAAAATCACGTGTATTGTATTTTTCTTCAGGTTTATCCATAGTAGAGTCTGGTCAATATGTAAACAAACAGATTGATTTATGGTGTTATCTTTACCAGAATAGCTTCCCATTATACCTGTATTGATTTTTTTGTTTCTTCTGAATTTTCTTTAAATTTTGTTGACTAGGTGAAATCAGTTTTTCTTGTCATGGAGCCGCGTTCTCGGATTTCTCGTGGTTTTGCTTTTATAACGATGGATAGTATGGAGGATGCTAATCGTTGCATTAAACACCTTAATCAGTCGGTTCTTGAAGGCCGTTACATCACAGTGGAAAAGGTTAGCTTGTCTATGGAGTAGTAAACCCATTTGTTTCCTATTTGATTGCATATCTGTCTTCTTAACTTGGAGGTTTTCTGGCTACATTCAGAAAGACATTGCGTCAGCTTTGTTGGCAGCAATCAAAGATGATCAGTTCTTCCCTTGCAACATTATTACTCAGTTTGATCAATCGCTCGCTAAATCAGCTTTTCACATGCATCTGATCAACTAAACATAGCAACTATATTGCCAACAACTATACTACTTCAGCAATTTCTTTCAACTCTCAACTAATCAACGGTCATTATCAACAATCTAATCAGGCTTTTATGGTATTGGATACCTGGCATTGGTTTCTATCTTCCATCCTTCTTCCTGTGATAAAACATGTAAAAATAACTAAGCTGCTCTGTTTACACAAATTGAATGGTATTAGCAAGTGCTTGTGCCACTCATTCACTAAGCATGGAAGGGAAAATAGATGAATCTGATTTCTTTGCCCATATGAGAGAATGTTGTGTTCATTCTTTATTACAACAGGGATTTCATTGTCTGATCTGGATACCCCATTTCTTTGGGATGTAAATGTACATTTTGTTCAGATCTCCCATTTTGAGACATATATCTATTTTTCAGTCTCGGAGGAAACGTGGAAGGACTCCTACGCCTGGTCACTATCTAGGACTTAAGAACGCAAGGGATGACGGTGAGTGTTTCTAATATTATACAAGTTTGTATGGCATATTCAGTGTAATCATGGAAGTTCTTAACTACTGGTTGCTTTCTTCATAGGTTATCGTGGTGATCGTGGAGACCGTGGCAGGTATAGAGATCGTGAGGACTATGGGTACCGAAGATCTCCAAGGCATTCACCATATAGAGGTGGACGAGATTATTCACCTAGGCGTTCGCCTTATGGGGGAAGGTCAAGAAGGGAGCGTTCTAGGTCATATTCTCCTTATGAAAGGAGCTATCCTCGTGGTCCCAGATAGGACTTTGTCAAGGCGTAATCCCCAATGGCAATGGAAAACTGCTTCAAGAATCTTGATAGTGTGGTTTGTCTAGGCTGGTGTGTTTTATGTATTGTGCTTATCTCTAGCTGACTTCCTTATTGTACCTTAGTTTGCAACAAGGTTTAAGTAGCGAACAAAATGAAATTACAAACCCTGGGAAATATAGTTCTGCTGCTGATTTGATGGAACTTTAATTGAAAATTTGTGATTCTTGTATCATAGTTTGCTTTGTTTCAAGAGGGAATCAGTATGTTAGTTAGAAGAAATGATTTGCACGAATGACCAAAATTAGGGAAATTTTCACGAGCCAGGTTGTTGAAGTGTATGACACAACTTGTTGTAGAACTTTGGCAAGGGGTGTTTTTTCTTGTTCCCCTTATTCCTTGGGAATGATATGTTCAAGATACCCTGTGTTGGAGTAATGAATAAAAATTGAGGGTAATTTTGACCCTTTCTCCCGGTTAGACAAAAGGATCAAAACTTCAAGATCACCCTTATACGGTCACAATTTCTTCCATTATTATTTGCACCATCTATATATTTATTATAAAGTTATGCATAAATAGGGCAATGTGACACTTCTCTCATTGCTATTTATCATTAATTTTTTTGTAAGATTGACATTTTCTCTTTTAACTAATTTTCTGATTAAAGAATTAGCTATATTCAAACTTATTTAATCAAATGATCAATAAAGTTATTTAATTAATGTATGTTACATATGTTTTTTGTTTTATGTAATTTATTAGTTTTATTTAATTAGCTGACCAGTAAGGTTTGGTAAGAAGCCCTTGAAATTATTAAAAACTATATAGTTTGCTAATTTCAACATCTTAGCAACTTCCTCCTTCTGGCAGTGCAATTTTCATTTTGTAGGAAACAAAAGTTCACCCAAACAAATGAGAAGAGAATGAAGTTGGGAAAAGGAATGAAGCCTTTTTTGGCATATGAGGTTTGCTAACCTTGTGTTATAATTCTGCTCTATAATTCCTATAAATAGAGATGAGATTTGAGAAGTCATATTTTAAATATACTTGAAAATATTTATTTGAAGAATAATAAAGCACTATTTTAAGACGAGGGGGAGTTGCTCCAATCTGAAGGTTGCGAGTTCGAGTCACCAAGGGAGCAAAAAGGGTGGGAGGATGGTAAGCACGCCTCACTTTCAACTCGAAAGTTGCGAGTTCGAATCACCAAGGAGCAAAAGGGTGGGAGCTCCTAGGGAGGGTAAAAAAAAAAAAAGCACTCTTTTATTATTTATTTAGTATCTATACTTTCTTGCTTCATATTGTTAAATCTTTTAGCTTAATTTTACTTAAAATCTATTCCGAATAAGTATGAGCTAGTTTAAAGAGCAAAATCCAGCTTCGTCTTCTTCGTTTCTATCTTCACCATGTCACCAACAGCTATCCTAAACCCTCGAATCCCAAACTTCACTCCATTTCCTCTATACAAACTTCAATTCCTCAACTTACCTCCTTCATTTCCCAAAAACACTTTTCGCTCCCAAATTCCTCCTCATTCTCTCAATTTCTCCCTTCAAAACAACTCGCAGCAACCCCACTTCCCCCTCGAAGACGAAGAACACGTAATCGGAGACTGCATAGTGTTTGAAGAAGGAATTTTCGACGACCCTTTTGTTCAAAAATCCGACAACAACCAAAATAAGCCACAAAACAACAATAAGAAGAAATCAGCAGAAATTCAATCCGAGAATTTAATTCCTGAAGAGTGGGTTGAAGTTCAGAGGGAAATTAACATTACTAAGAAGGAAAGGCGTAAGCTTTCACAGCAATTGGAGTTTGGGCAACGTGCAGAGAGGAGGAGGCTAGAGTTAATGCCAATTGGTAGTAACAGTAATGCTAGAGGCAGTAGTATTGAGGATTATTTGAAAGCGAGAGAAGAAAAGTTGAAGCAATTGAAGCCGCTTGTGCTTGAAAACCCAGATTTTTTAAAGGTTAAAAGGGATAAGAATGAGAAGAAGAAGAAGAAGAGTGATGCTGAATTGAGTGAAAGTGAAGAGGAGAATTCCGTAT
Organism: Solanum tuberosum; assembly: GCF_000226075.1. NCBI lineage: Eukaryota > Viridiplantae > Streptophyta > Magnoliopsida > Solanales > Solanaceae > Solanum > Solanum tuberosum. Next base: position 114,781 of record NW_006239647.1, on the reverse strand, counting down.
TGAGGGTTTCAAGTGAAAGGGTATTGCCGAGAGATCCTAGATCAGCGGTTTATGGTGGTGGATTAGAAGATATTAAGGAGTTCTTCAACAGTGGGATTTATGAGGCCAATGCGGCTAAAAGCCCTGAAGGTATGGTTTTCTTTATGTTTGGGTAGGTTGAATTTGTGGAAGTCTTGGAGGAATCTGTTATGCATAGTTTTAGTGGAGTGAAAGGGTCAAAACCACACCTGAAGTTCCTGTCTTTTTGAGTTCCATACCTGAATTTTAAGGTGTGCAAGTGAGTTTCCTACGTGAACTATCACCAACTATTTATCAAAAGACACCTCAACTATGAATTGTTCTCTTCTCCTACCGGAACGATGGTGATAGTTCAGGTAGGAAACTCACATGCCTAATAGTTTAGGTATGAAACTCGAAATAATGGAATACTGTAGGTGTGTTTTTTACCATAAACTCATTTTAGTACTAAAAACATGTACTTTCTGGTTCCAATTTGGACATGCATTTCACAATTTTTAGGAAATAATGTGTACATTTCTGCAACTACATAATATTTACTAAAAAAATCAGTTTTGATACTTAAAGTACATTTAGGTTGTCAAAGAATGTTTTGATTCTCCAAATAGTGTTATATAAAATGGGATAAAGGAATACCAAACTCGGGCTCCTCTGTGTTGAACCAAAGAGTCGACTGGGAGTTGTTGAAAGAACAGTTTGACTCTCCAAATAATAGTATCATGTAAAACAAGATGGAGAAGTATTGAACTCAGGCTATTCCATTGGATTAAGAGAGGGCTGAGTTAAGATAGTTTACCTGTCAGCGTTTTAAGGCAATTAACCTTTTGGACGAAAATGTTATAGTATATACTTGTTTTAGATTGAGATAATGTTAGTAATAAACAATTCCAGCGTTACAGACTAACCTGGTAAAGCATCTTTTTTTTTTTTTTTTGATGACAAGGGAAATCCGCAGCCGCTACCCTTTGGGTGCGCACAGGGTAAAGTTAAACTTTACCCTGCTCCTATGTAATAGCTTGCAAGCCACATAGGAGAGGTAACCCGCACTAGGCAAGCCCGATGCTACGAGCTCAACCCAGAAGGCAAACCCCTTGCTTTTGCTGGCAAGGGGTTTCGAACTTGAGACCTCCAACATGGAAGTCCCAATCCCAAACCACTAGGCCACCCCGAAGGGTAGCCTAGTAAAGCATCTGATAACTAATCTAAGTTGAGTTTTGATTTTTAAACTATTGAGTTTGTTCTTGGGTCACTGTTGACTAAGTTGAGTTGATTCTTTCCAATTTGGCATTGTTGACTTAGACTTTTAAAGTATGTCAGAAGTGCAAAGATAAATGTCGATGCTGAATATTCATGAAGGCCCTAACGCTTGATTCGTGCGTTTTATCATAGCATATAGAATAAGGTTAAACCTATTCCTTTCTTCTGGTATGTTATTAGTACACGTATATATTGTTTGCCAGTGGTGATATAAGCATCTATTACCACATTCAGTTGGGAGTTTGAAACTGTTAAATCTTGAAACACTAGAAGCTATTTGCCTGCCAATATGTCGAAGTATATTGATGTTTCTAAAAGATAAAAACATATGGATGAATTGATCCAGAAGTACTAAAGTAGATGTCTATGGCTCGCTTGAAGCTGTTATCTCATACTTGTAGCATTTTTTTCCATGCCCATTACTTGAATGGAATTTAGCAACTATCAGAAAAGAAAAAAGATTTTGGACAAGATGCAAATCTGCTTAATTAAGGTCCCTGTTATATCATAATCTCCTGACTTCTCAACGTTCAGCCTGGAGAAGTTTTAAGGAACGCTATTTTTGAAGAAGTTCCTCTATCTACATTGGTCTATTTTTGTTTCCAAATTTAAGATGAAATTCCTGTCAAGCTTATATTGCTTTAGGCTAGTATTTATTTACTGGTGTCCACTATTTGTCGTGCTAACTGGATTTGCGTGCATATTATATGTTTTTCCCCTGTCATTGAATTGGACAAATTCAGTAGTAGTGTAATCCTTATATTTCAAACTCTTTTCCACAGGCTAATATGACTTTTTGGTCATATAATTGAGATTTTATTTGTTCCCTCTTTAGGGCATCATTCAGAACTCAACGTTTTTGGTATACTAATCTGTGTAGGTCCTCGTAAGCTGTTCACTACAGAGGAAAAGTTCCTATTAAACAAGCGGCATCCTGATCTGGTGCCTGCTACCTCTGTAAGTTCCTGCCTTATGTGTTCGCTTATATATTGGTGTTAGTGAAATGTATTTATATGTTTTCTCCTATATTGGCTATTCTCACTTACGCATTGTGTTGAAGCTGATCATTTTATGCTGTTCTATTTCTACATTTTTGTTCCTGTGCAAGCTTGTTTCAATCTTCAATGCACTTTGTGCAAGTAATCCTCTTATTATAGATGGTTTAGATTGATTCCTGAATTCTACCAAAACCTTGCAGGAAAAATGGCAGCCTCTACATACTTTAGCTGCCTCAGGAGAGTTTTACCTTCTCACCTCTTTGTTGAAGCATGTTGTTGATATTAATGTTCCAGATAAGGTACAAAATGAGTGACATGTACCAGTAGAATGGTCCTTTATGTTCTGCCATATTTGTTGCTTATTAATATATTTTTAATTATATACCAAATAATTTTATAGCTATGCAAGCAGTGTCTTCTTTTTCTAGCTCCTATTGAGTTGTTGTTTTTTTTTTTTTTTTTTTTTTTTTTTTTACAGGATGGATTGACAGCTATCCATAAAGCAATTCTTGGCAAGAAGCAGGCTATTTTTAACTTTCTTTTAAGAGAATCTGCAAATCCACTTATACGTGACAAAGTGAGCACAACCTTCTACAAATGCTTCACAATTTAGATTCATGTTGGTTCTTTTTCATTAACATCCATGTAACCATTATTCCCGTGTCAATTCAGATTGAGTTATCCTTTTGTTTTTCTTCTCTCCCCTTGACCGAGACTCTGTCTCATACTAAACCACATATCAAGTGTCCTTTTGTTCTCTTCTCCCATCATTGTCCTATCTGTCCTTACTGAACTACATTTCAGTCTTAGCTTTGTTGTCAACCATAAGAATCAGCTATATGATTTTCGTTGTATATGAACTTTTGGATAACCAGTGTTGCGGCTTGTTATTAGTTTAATAATCTTCTTGATTTATTACAGGATGGAGCCACCTTGATGCACTATGCTGTTCGAACGGCATCCACTCACATGATAAAAATCCTTCTCTTGTATAATGTTGATATAAACCTCCAAGATCATGTACGGCTAATTAAATTCTTTAATGTCATCTTGAAATACATTTTTTTGGTGTACTCATATGTGCTCCAGTATAGATTTATGAACATTGAATGACTTTCTCTTTCAGGATGGATGGACACCTTTGCATCTAGCTGTTCAATCCCGTAGAACCGATATAGTGAGACTTTTGTTAATCAAGGGAGCTGACAAGACTCTAAAGAACAGGGTAAATTCTATTTCTGCTTAATCATTTTGAACTCTTATGTTTTAATGCTTTTGCTTCTTCAGATCTCATAGCTTTGATTCATATCTAGAATGTATACGTCCTATTTGCTGTTTTAGAATGTAGGCAAATCGAGATGATATATATTCTTGTATGTATGGTTTTAGATCTAGTTTCTTTCTTTTCTTTTAATATCTCATGGCCTTTGTTTCAATTTGAGAAAAGAACATTGTTATGTTGCAGGATGGTCTAACCCCACTTGACATTTGCCTCCATTCTGGTCGAGATATAAGGACGTATGAGCTTATCAAATTGTTGAAACAACTTCCCAAGGTTCCAATAGTTGGTCTGACCTAAAAATGCAGCTGCTAAGTACGAAATTGGCAGATGGCTAGCAGTTTGGAAGTGCTGCCAGCTTTGAGTTTGGCTCTTTTATGTCGCACCCCGAGTTATTTGTACAACACTTGGCCCTTCCGAGAAGCAGATTCAGATTTATGCTTACACTGGTAGGAGAGGAAATTTCACTTTTTAGTTCTCACATTGTACTACACTGCACCATAGTATGTGTAAATAGAACTGTATATTGTTACTTAGACATTGGATTACAGAACATTTTTGGATTTCAACTCTCAGTGATACTTGAAATGTTAGGATGATATTTATTTCTTTCATCTTTCCAATAGTTGTGGTGTCTAAACTAGCATGCTCACACCACTTTGACTTTATTAGGTACCTACATTTTCTAATCAGTACATTCATTGAGTAACTTTGCCCTCCAAAACTAAGATAAATATAAACAACCTAGCTTCCTTGTCTTCTGTGATATTCGCTGCGATTTCGTCCACACTCTTGAGTGCATGACACCAGTATATGAGTGATGGTTCTGAAGTTAACTATACACTTTAACTTCACGAGAATCTTACTAGCTCCTCCTAGATATTTTAAAAGTGGAATATATAGCCCTTTAAAATGTCACACCCAAACTTGTGTTAGGTAGTGAATGCACGCTCCTTGCCACGTAATATATTTCAAAGAGTATTCTTTTTCTTTATTCTATTTTTTTCTTTTACAGCCCTGTTCTTCTTTTCCTTTTCTGTGAATTTGTTAGTAAAGTTTTACTACCTTGCAAATACCAAAAGTCTACCAATTAACCCAACACCCCCCTCCTTCCTACCATTAATACTATCCTACCATTGATACTAAATATTTGTTTCACATAAAACTTCACATATTTCTCCAATGAGAAAACACAAGTTGTAACTTTTTAGTCTCTTATGAGTTGGAAAGAAGTAAAAAAACATGTTCTTTCACATGTAACCGACAATGTTAATATGATTACGCAATGTAATATTCAAGATACATATTTCCAACAAAAATAAGGTGTCATTCTCAAGATTGAGTCACATAAAAATGAGTCATAATTCATCATCAAACACGTGACTTACACGTACATTACAAAGAATTTATTATAAATGTAACATCCAAAAAATCATAATATTTCACACTATATCTTTGCTTGAAGTTCGAAACCCCTTGCCAGCGAAAGCAAGGGGTTTGTCTTCTGGGTTGAGCTCGTCGCACCGAGCTTGTCTAGTGCGGGTTACCTCCTCTATGTGGTTTGCGAGCTATTGCATAGGAGCGGGGATTTTATCCTGTGCGCATTCAAAGGGTAGCGGCTGTGGGTTTCCCTTGTCATCAAAAAAGAAAACATGTATTGGACATATATAACATTGTGTGCTCATACTAAACACATTTCAGAACTTGTAAAATCACATAATGTTCACTTTTTTTTAATTCATAAACGTCTAATTTAAATCTTGTCCTTATTAAAAGATTGAAGTTTCATGCAAAATACATATTCAACTATTATTAATTGTTGTCTCATTTTAAAATATTATTTTTATCTGCTAGCCACCTTAGCGATCTGATCATCCTTCTCATTCTTTGGATCAAATTATCACACTATCAATCACCTTTTTTTTTTTTTGCTTGTTTTGATGATCTCGTATCATAGCCACTATCATCTATTCCATCATCTTTTCTGACTGAATCATCAAAGCACACAATTTTCACCTTTTTTTTAATTCGTAAAAGGTTAAATGCCTAATTTATGTCTTCTTATTAGCAAAAAATGTAAAACTCTATGTAAAACAAAAATACAATATGACTATCTTTCTTAGGCATTTTAAAAATAATATTAAAAATACCTTAAAAAGATAGTCATTAAGGGTGTGTTTGGTAGGAAGGAAAACATTTTCTGGAAAATATTTTCCAATTTTCTCATGTTTAGTTGGGTTAAATGTTTTCCAAATCAACTCATTTCCTCAAATTTAAGGAAAATGACTTCCCTTCAAAATTTAAGGAAAACATTTTCCAAAATTCTCTTCCAACTTCAAAATTACAATTTTTTTTGTTGAAAAAATCAATTTATTTTGTCCATACCCTCAAACCAGCCCCCAACCACCCTCCAAAAAATAAAATAAAATTTAAAGCTTGTTTTTAAAAATTGTTTTTAACTTCAATTTTTTTACCTCACCCTCACTCCTACCCCCAGCCCCTACCACCACCCCCAAAAAAAATAATATTAAAAGTTGTTTTTGAAAGATATTTCTAATTTTAATTTTTTATTTTTTTTACCCCCCTCTCCCCATCAGCCCCCCCTCACCCTTTCAAAAAAATAATAA
>NW_006239647.1:84790-108309 GCF_000226075.1 Solanum tuberosum | reverse complement strand
TACCAGCCCCCCCAAAAAAAAATTAATTAAGTTTGTTTTTAAAAAATATTTTCAATTTCAAAAAATATTTTCTACTCTAGTAAAAATAAAAGATATTTCTCAAAAACATTTTTCATTCATAAATCAAACACTAAAATTTTTTTCTGAAAAATATTTTCTACTCACCAACCGAACATGAGAAAATAAGTCAAAAATCTACTTGTTTTTCAGGAAAACATTTTCCTTCATACCAAACACACCCTAAGTATTTCTTTCACATATAATTTTACATTTTTCGCCGATAAAATATTAGTTAAGCTTTTAGCACTATGCGTATGCAATGTAATATTCAAGATGTTTCTACTAAAATGAGATGTCAAAAAATATTATTCTCAAGATTGAGAGTTCGTTTGGATTGATCTATTTTTAGTGTTTTTAAGCCAAAATAACTTTAGAACACTTTTGGAGTGTTTGAATAACTTAAAGAAGTGTTTATAAGCACTTAGTTTTAAGCTAACATGGTAAAAATAAGTCATAAGCCATAAGTTGAAAATTTTAATTTATGACTAGCTTTTGACTCATAAATCAAGTCAAAAGTCTAATACATAATTCACCCAGGCTTATACTTTAAATTGTAGGAAATTCTCCAAGCTTGAGGCGTGTCGAAAGATATTGTCCTTAAGGATATTTCACCCGATATAGATATATTCCTCAAAATTCAACAAATTCTTCCAATATAAAACTAAAAGTCAGTAACTAACAAAGATTCAATCAAAGTATAAAATCCAGCACTAGAATATATAATTAGGTAGTCAGAAAAACTTGTTTTGTTATGTTTTCTTGATCACTTCCATCTCCATCTCTCCTCAAGGGATAGAAGATACTCTCTATGTCCACTTTTATTTGTCATGTTGCGCATTTCAAAAGTTAATTTGATTAATTTTTAAATTTAAATTAGATTACATTAATTCGATATTTTAAACAAAAAATTTAGATATTCAAAAACTATACGAAAAGTACTATATATAAGTTGCAATTTTTTGCATATCAATATGATGAAAAATACTACATATATAAAATGTTAGTCAAAGTTTTTATAGTTTAACTCTTAAAAAAATAATTATGATGATTAAAAGTGGATGAAGATAATATATATGTATATATATACTCAACCAAAAGTGACTGTTGAAAAAAATTAACAACCCAAACAATAACGTTCCAACATTAATCATGGTCAAAACATTTATCATCATTATAGCTCTTCATTGTCATTAATGACAAAAAAACTGTTTGGCCATTAAACAATATAATGAAAATACTAATAAAGTTTAATATAATAATAATAATTAATATTTATTAATAAAAACATTTCTTTTTGAGATATTATCTTATTTTTCCAACACAAACTAATTTTAAAAATTTGATCAAATAAATTTATTAAAATATGTCTCAATGCAATATTGTTTAATTCCTCTTTGTGGCTCTGGATAGTTAGTTTGACATTAAATTTCTGTGGTAGTGGCCTATGCCTATATGCGATCCCTCTCTGCTTCTCTGTTCCCCCTTTCATAAATGCATTAATGCATGAGAGAGATTTGAAACAAAGAAAAAGTGAGTTTTCCCTCCCTCTTTTCACAGTGACGGACTAAACGTTTAAACTTATTAAATTTAAATTCTGAATCCGAATCTAAGATATATGAAAATGTGAAAGCATGATGATAATGAGCAGAGCAGAGTTAACATGCACCAAACCTGCAGAGTGAAAAGCTGTTACTATAGTTAAATGCAGTGGCCCCTTCTTTCTGCTTTGGTAGTGCAAGGTTTTAAATGCACTCCACATAGTATATCTCTTCTTAAACACATTCACAATTCATCAATTCTCTTCCAAAAACCCCCTTTTGTTACTTTGCTTTTGCACTCAACAAGAGAACATTTCTCTTTCTCTATGAAATAGTAACTCTGATATTGGCCTGGTTCACTCAGACACACACTATTTTGCTTTGATTGAGCCGTGTCAATATCTCAGTTCCTTTTCACTATACAGATACTCCATCAGGGAAAAGAGGTTGGTTTTCTACCTCCGGAATGACTACTTCTTTCGTTTTAATTTGACTGGACACAAGTTTGAGAAACTTTTGAATCTTGTGGTGTTAAATTAAAGATGTGCATAATCGTTTAAATCTTGTTGTCTTCAATTTGCCACGTTGAATGTTGAAATTGAAAAGCTTACTAAAATATGTTTGGATGAAGGGAATAATAAACTTCTAGGGTTTCAATGTTTGTGTATTTGTTTTCCGAATTCATGTTGAGTTCCCACATCGATCTGTTGAGAATGGTATTATTAATTATATTATATAGTTTTGGAAAATCATTACTTTTCTTAAACTAGCTTTTGAGGTTGATGAGTTAAGCCTAATATATTTTTATGTTCAAAATCATGCACATCTCAATTTGTGGTTTATCTCGAGATGTTGAATTCCTATCTTATATTATCACCCTCCATATATATCCTGGGGATGCAGTGGGTATTGAGTTTCCACATCAGTTGGGAAGGGTATTATTTGTCTTGTTATATAATTTTGGACTCTTGAGCTAATTTTTAGGGTAGAGTTAGATTCAATCTTTATTTTCTTGTAAGTTTATACTGTAATAACTAAGTAAATAAATATGTGAAATCTCAAAAAATTTATATGAGTATATAGTACTTGTTGTTAGAGTGTGTGATCATTTTATTTAAAATTAAGTTATTAAAAAGAATATTTTTTTTATTTAAATTATATTTTTGACATACACGACCCTCATGTGTGTTTGATGAATTTAACCTTTTCAAAAAGGATGAAGGGGAGAGTCGGTAAAATGTCGGAGAAGTGTAGACTTCATTCATTTTTTATAGGTCAAACACAAAAAATAAATTAATTAATAATGAGTGGTGATGAGATTTCATCCCACTATCTTTATTTGCTTTGATATCAGTATTAAATCATCTCATTTAAAAGCTGTATACTTCTTCTTACTCCTCTTATGTGAAATTATTATAGAGTTTGGACCCTCCTATTTTGACAACATTGCTTGTTTAAAATTCATTTTGAATATTTTGCATATTGTTTTTATATCTATTGCTTTTCTTATAAATTCTGAAAATGGTTTAGTTATGGACTTCTATTTTGTTAACTCAATCAACTTCCTGCATTTCTAACATTAAAACTTCATTGAACTTCTAGAATTCTGAGTTCAGAATATAATAGTATCATGATAAAAGAAAAATTAGTATCAACATGTTGGATTTTGAGGTAACTTTTCTTACATGATATAAGTATTTTGAATTGTATATTTGTAACCAAATTAAACCTATTTACTTGTTAATTTTTGCTCCAACAACAAACAACTCTCTCAATTCAAGATCAAAATTAGAAACATTAGCCAAACAGACTTTGTACTATATAAGTCTGAAGTATAAACTGTTGATTGTGTCAGGTTGTTTGGTACCTTAGTGTATAAAAACACATACTTTTTGTTTTTGTTATATTGGTGTAATATATCACAAATATAATAACTTACAATTAAAAATAAAAATGACATAAATGAATAAAGAAATGTTTAGGCTGAGGTGCAGGAGATTCAAGCCCATTGCACCATAATCTATACCGATCCAGTAGTATCACTCTTGACTTGTTCCCTCTGGGATACAACAATCCAACAATGTCGTACAACTCAAACAATTCCGGATTAGTTGAAGAGTTCAAAGCTCTATAAAAAGAATGTCTCCCTTCAATATATAATTATTCACTTTTGTATAGTGAATTAGTTGAAGACTTAACATATTTTGCTTTATCTTAACTCTCTCTTTCACTACACGAACTCAATATATACACAATATAATATTTCTCATATTTTCTTACACCCTTTTTCATATTTCACCTCAACAAAAAGAAAGACAGTCACTATTTATAAGTGATGAATTTTTCTTTGCAGTAAATAGGAGGATAATGGCTAGTAAGTTGAGTAAATGAATAGTCCAAAGTGTTACATAAAGTTACAATGTATAATGATGTAAAATAATGGGTGAAATTAGTGATAAATTATGACAATAGTGGTTATAATAGTTACATGATGACAATATTTTTGTCAATTTATAGCCACTAATATATGTCCTTAATATTTTTATTTTAATATTATAACGCATAAATTCCAATTGTTTTGAAGGCATTGGGCGCGCCTTTTAATATATTTACATAGAAAAAAAAATACTTAATCAAATCAAAGTAGTTAAGAAGTTGTGGGGAAAAAATCCTTAATACAGAAAGGTTCCCAACACTGTATTTGGATAAGTCCTTACGTATTATTTCATAAACATACAAGGTTTGGATAAATTATATCGTCCCCTATTATTATATAATATCACACACCAATATTTTGAATTATAAACCTATAAGAAAAATAAGGTATGAGATAGACTTACTATAAAAAGATGGAGTAAAATATAAGATAAGATCATTATTTAATTGTAAGTAAAAACAAAATTAGAAGAAATATTAAAGTAACATAAGATCACACTAAATCAATTATTACACAAAATGAGATTATTATCTAATGATAAATTTTAACGATACAATATAGTAAAATTTAAATAACATAATATTTAAATTATTATTTCAATATAATACAATGAATAACAACCGTCCAAACTAGGTGTAAATGCAGAAACTTTTTTTTAAAAAAAAAGTCATGGAAAAACTTGTCACCTTTCTTGTACTTTCCCATGAAATAAAATTCCACTCAATTTTAAGTACTAACAAATGATGAAGCAAGCTTTTTACTCCGCTATAGTGACACTTGAAATTCCTCCATTGTTGTAGCGAGTTTAAATTTAGTTGAACTGAAGGTTTGGTTCTGCTCTGTAAATGGCGATTGACGATAACGAGAGTTGCGGAAGCCGAGCTATAGAGCCGTCGTCTCCGAAGCACAGCAGGTTGCAGAGGCAGAAACTTCAAGCTTTTAACGAAGTGTTGAGTCGATTACAGGATTTGAATCTCGAAGAATCTCACCTCCCTGGCTTTGAAGACCAGCTTTGGCTTCACTTTAATCGCCTCCCCGCTCGGTTAATTTCCAAAACCCTATCTTTAGCTTGTTTGGGTGGTTGTTACCTGTTGTATTGTGTTCTTAGTTTAAATGCAATGTTTGTTTTGATGTTATTACACAATGTTTGTTTTGATTCTTACTTAATTTTCCACTCTTAGTTAAAGATGAAAAGTCCCATTTTGTGTAACCATAGATTTGGTTTGATGAAGTTGCTATTTTTTTTCCTTATTTATTATTTAATAATCCTATTTTATCATTTGGTCTACCTTTTTTAAAGTAGCTCTACCTTGTATCGGTTTAAACTTTAAATTGTTCAGGTGTGATGTTATTTAACAATGCAAAATGATTCTATATATCCAAACATTATATTCATCAAAAATCATTGTTTTACATCTACTTGGGTTTGATGCACTTGAGCCAAGGTTCTTTCGGAAACAAAACTCTCTACCTTCAACGAGGTAGTGGTAAGGTCTGCATACACTCTACCCTTCCCAGACCCCACTTAGTGGGATTTCACTGGGTATGTGGTTGTTGTTGTATTCATCAACATTCAAAAGAATATAATACATTATGAAACAACATGTAACAACCATCCAAATAGAGTCAGCGCATTTTGTTTAGTGCTTTTTGTCTAATTTAGGTAACTTCTCGTTTTAGAGTAATTTGTATTAAAAGAGAAATTATTTAATACTATAACGAAATGAGCTGGAATGAAGTGTAATGATTGCAAAGGAGTATAATCGACCTAGTTTATGAAAATGAGCTTGATGATCAATCAATTTATATATATTTGAATTTGTATGGTTGAGTTGGAATCGTAGATTTTCTTTCGTCTAAATATCTGATTTTTGTGATCAAATGAGATTGTCTACTTGTAGTGGTGTATGGAGATGAATATGGTTGCATGCAGATATGCATTAGATGTGAATGTGGAAAGAGCAGAAGATGTGCTCATGCATAGGAGATTACTGCAACTAGCGAAGGATCCTGAGAATAGACCTGCTTTCGATGTTCGCCTTGTGCAGGTATATTTCCCTTGTTATCTTTTTCCTAATGGTTTTTGGCGCATATAATATGCACAAACTGTGAGCAACTAGAGCCCGTAAATTACAACAACAACAACAACAACAACAAAAGCTTGCTATTTGGTCTTAGCTACTAAGTTGGGTTCTTAATTCCACACATTTGGTGCTTAGCAGCAAAGGATCTATGATATGGTTCAAATAGATTCCAAAACGGAGGAATCTTCCAACGAGCTCTTTAGCCTTTTCTAAGCCATTCTTATTTCCTCCATCCGAATCCTGTGTGGTATTCTACCAACATAGGAGATGAAGAACTTTTCTGCACGATTATACAATTTGCACATTTAAATCATTTCAGTAGGTTCTCTTATTAAGATGAGTTCTTACTGATTGCACATAAAGGCTAGATATTTAATTCATCCTTCTTATTCGCTGTCTTCCAAATAGAAATTGGGGGAGTGTACTTTCATGGACCACTACATGCTATATATTTTTGAAATTGACCACTACATGCTATCAATAAATTGTTTTTTTATTTTGAATCCATCAGTCAGTTTCCTGCTTCATCTATGAACAATGATTGGGAAAATAGATCGTTATTATCAAGACATAATTTTACTTTTGAAATCGGATCTCCAATGTCCAATCCTTTACACTTGATATGGATTGTGTCCAATCAATTGTTACTGCTAACAGTGCTCTTTAAAACAATGTACTCTCTTAAAAACGATAGTAGCTGTAATTGAAATTTGAAACGCCTGTTGGTTCATAACCCCATGAATTTCTCCAAATAATGGAACTTTAGTAGCTGCATTTGTACATCTTTGTATCTCAAGTGGTAAGGTATATTAAGCTTCCCTTTCTCACTCTGAAAGAAAGAAGAAAGCCTTGCTTTGCCTCCTTCCTTCTTCGCTAATTGAAGGCTAGACTCACACGTCTGCCTATGAAGATTATGGCTTCCTCCCTTGTTTGATTTAAAGTGGCTTATGTTGGTACTTATCCCATATTTTAGCTATGAGTTTTTTTAACACCTGTCTGGAATGTTGTTTTCCATTGTTTCATAATGTATCGTCTTACACGTATTGTATTTTACTACGTTGTGTTGTCAAAGTAATGCTTGGATAGAATGTGTCGTTTGTTGTTACCTTTTTCCAAAAAAAGAATGTGTTTTTTGTTGACATTTAATAGCATTTTTCTTGTTTGGTTTGGCTGTATTGCACTGTACAATAACGGATAAGCTTACTAAATACTGTTAATTACCATAAATATTGGATTCATCAACAATTAAAATATAAAACTAGCAGGAAAAAGGAAAAAAAGATGATTACGTACAAGATATTAAAGTGGCTTGAAGGAGGAGTATCTGTATAAAGTTGGAGGAATTGTATTACTGATGAGAGCAGGTTGTTAAAACTTACAATTTGATAGTATATGAAACAATCAATTTTTATTTTTTATTTTTTTGAAAAAAGATAACAAGAAACTATAAAGTGGTGAGAATGAGAACATGTATAGTGGTGAGAAGGAGGAGTGTGAGGGTCTTACAATACAATGAAGGCAGAATAGGTTAATGGGTGGCGTGAGAAATGAAAAGTAAGGTAAAGAGTAAATGGTGAAGGCGGAATGGAAAAGAAAAATAAGAAAACAATCCCACTACACCATTTAGTTACCTTTATCTCAACAACAACAACAAAAAAATCCCACCACACCTAATTGGTTGTTTCGTAAAATGGGTCTTTTCATTGTTACATAGCAATAAATTTCACAATGTAATCAATAATACTATATTTAAAGTAACAATACAAGTATAAACAGGCAGCCCAAATAACCTGATAAAAGACTCTTTAACAGTCTACTCGAAAAAAGCTACGGTTGGTATCTTTGATCTGGTGTAGATGTCCGTAAATTTTAAGTCGAAAACATCATAGTTTGGTTAGACTTTTGTTTACAACTTTCTTATAGGTCCAGAAAGATTTTTTGGTGGTCCTAAGTTTCTTTAGGCTGATACCGTTAAGTTAGTCAATGTGTTAGAAGTCTTATATGGTTCTAAGATGCTTCTTAAGGCCCAAGGAATTGAAGCTAGAAGTTAGAGCTTGTGGTTTTTAGGCTTGCAATGAAAAGAGGCTCTATGTAGGGTAAGAACAAGAGGCTTGTGAATAAGCAAAATGCATCCCTTTACTAGCTCTATATTAAAGACTGTGCAACTTTATTACGATAAGACTCTGTGAATAGGGTGTACTGCCTCAAAGGTTGGGAATGACACATAGATGAGATAAAGGAAAAGACCTCTTGATATATTGTCCATGGGAAGAGGAAGGAATCCAAAAGAAAAATAAGTTATTGATTAAATTGAAGAACTATCCCTATCAAAGTTCGATCACAAGAATAATGACATGCTAGAATGCGATCTCACCTAAAGATGTCATAATGCAGGTGCATCCCACCTACAATGGAATCTCATCCAACTCTGATGAAGTAAATTCTGCAGTTAAAGAAGAATACCCATGGTATGTTCTTATTTAAGTGTTAAGGTTTGTCCTTTTTATGTTTGTTTATCTTTTTCTATTAGTTTTAGACTTGTGATTTTGCTTGTCTTTTCATCCTTGAGTTTTAATTTATCTTTTTGCCATCGTGTTTCTTCTTTGCCTCCACCTTCCAGCATCCATCCTCCTCCAACATTTGGTTCATCATCAAATCTACAGCCCTTTGAAATTGATGATAATAATGCTCATGTAAATGATGGAGAAAGTGATGCCAATTCTACTTCAGGGACAACCAGGTAATGCTTTCCATAACCTTGCCGTTGGTATATGGAGTAGTAAGACTTGCGATGCTAGTTTGGCTTCTTAACCTTTATATTCTTGTTGGTACGTCACAATTTCAGGTTAGCTATTTTATTTATGACATGCTTTCGCGGCTGTCAATATCTCACATATACATGCACAATTAGCCCTTTTTGGAATGCTAGACTAAGAATAGGAAAAGGATTGCAATGTAGTGCGTATAAATAGGACTCAGTGTAATAATGTAGTTAACTCGTTTGAAAAATATTTTCCAAGTCTTTCATTTCTCCCATGGTATCAGAGCCATTGTTGTGCACTATACTAACGAATACTGGGAGAAATTCCATCATTGTGCAATTTTTGGTGACTACACACAACTATCTCTCTTTCCGTGGTGTTGTGCAAAAACCAACACCACACAAGGTTCGTCAACGTCTGGCGTTAAAACCCTAGCCAGACATGCCCTCCTGCAGGAACCCTTTCATGCACCACCACGCACCGCTTAAAGCTATGGTTTTGGCGAGCACATCTGTGAAATGTGCCGGCGCATATGGAAATTTCTCGACAACTTTTCGACTATAGCAATCTTCTGTAGTGCTCAGCTCACAGTTCAGACCTGATTTATTTCATTTACGACTTTGTTTGATCACTTTCCTCGCGACAATATGTTTTTGGTGACTTTCTCAAGTTTCCCGACGACTTCAGCTTCTCGTTCTTGGTTTTTGGGGTACACCGGGTGGTTTAGACCTATATTATAATTTCGGTATAACTTGTTTGCATATCAAAAGACTTTGAAAAGTGTTATTTCAAGTAGGTTGATTTCTCAGCTTTGCATTACAGAGCAAGTGAAATTTACCTATGTCAATTGAAGTTGTAAACATAAGAATTGATTGTGTGGTAGTGGTAGACTTGTTTGGCGACAATTATGGTTGGTAGAGATGGAGGTTGAGAGATGACACACATTTTTGCTTATGACACACATTTTTGCTTATGTCGTCATAATCGTGGTGAGGATAAATAGAGAGAAAAGTAGGATGCCCCTGATCCTACAGCAAGTGAAATATTCATTTGTGAGATTATCATTAAGTTCACTTCTTCTAAAACTTTGATTCTTTTTTACAATTTTTTCTGATTGATGATTTTTTCCTGTATTCAAGCAGTATTCTATGTGCCATTGAATTTATGTAGGTCCATGCACGAGATTACTTTTTCAACGATTAACAAGCCAAAGTTGCTGACTCAGGTAGCTCTCCCTTGTGGCAATCTTTCTTGCTCCTTACATGGTACTTGCGCCTATACATTGTAACTGTGAGTTTTCATAAAACTGTCCTTGAATATATAGTGTAGATATTAGCATAAAATGTTCTGAAAATGAGCTAGGCATCTCTGAAATTTACTGTTTGCACATATATTGACAGAATTTAATCTGTTATTACAATCTTGACATATGTATACTGATACAATATGTGATAAAAGTTAATTGTCATAATAGTAATATTCAAATCATTTATGACATAATATCACTGCCTATTAGTATGATGTTGACTCAATTTCTTTCATTCTGGAGTGCCTTCATTGTAACACAAAAATGGGCTCTCTGTGCAGAACAAAAGTTATCTTTAAACTCAAGAAACCAGGATAAAGGTATCTCACTAACTGGAAGGTTTTGATACTTAAGTCCTTCTCTACCGCAATCTGATGTTTGTGCTACTGTAACTTCTTAACCTTCCTAAATGGTTGAAAGATGTATGTATGATGCAAGGCTGGGATCCCTTTTAAAATAGAAGATATCTATTAGAAATATTGAGATGATTTATATGCACAAACACCCTTTGGTTATCTTATTTGCTTTTCTATCTCAGGCTGTTTTTTTTTAATCATTGATTAATTAGTCCACATTAGAGTGTATTCTTTGTTAGTTATAATAGGTTAATCTGCAGAAACTCCCAGATATGTTTCAGTATTTGGAAATGCTTGCATGTTGTCTTTGATGTCATCCTGTTTCCTCTTAAAAATTGAAGCTCATCTTGGTTTTCCAGTTGACTTCTATAGTTTCTGAGATTGGTCTGAACATTGAGGAAGCTCATGTTTTTTCGACTGCCGATGGTTTCTCCTTAGATGTCTTTGTGGTTGATGGATGGCCATATGAGGTACAGTGTTGATGTTTCTTTCTATAGAGAACCAATTCTTGCTATCCATTTGAAAGGTCTATGTTTTATTCTTCAGTTTATACTTAGTTGACTAGCATAGTTGTTTTACACACTGAAATAATATGGAAGAGGATTACTTTGTAATTTCCAGTCTGAAAGTAAGATATTGATTCTTCCTTCTTCCTACAAAGACATTTACATTTTGGACCATTTCCTCCTGGATTGTTGTCGGTTCAGTGTTTGATTTGTTTTTCAATTAAGATTAGCTTGCAATTCTTTTCCAATGAGCTTCTGCTTTTATCTTTCTCATTATAGATTCATAGAAGTTCACTAAATATGGTTACATTCAATGTGGGAGTATATTATATCAGTGTTTCTTTTATGGATTAGGTAAATAATTCTATTTTTAATGGGAAGATCTCCCTGATACAAGTACAAAGTAGATTATCTACAAGTAAAATGATTCTACATTGAAGACACTCGGTTTTCTATACAAACTCGGACTTCATGGGTGCACCAAAATGAAACTAGAATAGAGAGGCTATTCCTGAAATTGGCATAATTGTGCTCTATCCTTTCAAGCACCCTCCTAGTTCTTTCCTTTTACAGGATCCCATGAGTGCTAGTGGGGCCACATTCCAAACTCTCTGGTTTTCTTTCCGTCTCCTAAATTTCTAACTGGAGAGTGCATCCTTCACTGTTCTATCATTGCCCATCGTGGCCCGAACCATCTCTATATATCATACCACAAGCGAGTAGCCAACTAAAATGTAGAGGGAGGTGGTCCACATCTTCACCCCAACATTTACACCTGAAGTACCATCTGACATATGTATTCCACTTCTTTCTCAAATTCTTTGCTGTGAATATTGCTCCCATCGCTGCCAAGCAAAAGAATACCCCTTTGTTGGTGCCCGTGGAATTCAGACAGTTAGAGTATGAAGAAAACCAGATTCCTCCCTCTCCAAGATCATTGATAATATGATTTTACTGAAAATGATCCATCTCTCTCCACCCGACACCTTCATGAGTCCTGTAGATATACTTTTCTTGTAAAGCATTTCACAATCAGGCCTCGACAACTTTTCAATGTCGAGAACTCCTCTTGACCTTACCTCCCGTGTACTCCCCCTTCTTGTAACATTCAGATTTATTGTATTGTCATTCCTTTTGGCTTGATATACTATAAATGCTTGGGAAGTTCTTTTTTCACACCACCTATTACTCCAAAAGCTGAATCTGCTTCCTCTTCCACCTTGAAGGTTATGCTGCCGATGATGTTATCCCTCCCTCTCATAATATTTCTAACTCGAAAGGAGGTGCGATATTTTTAGTCCTCCACTCCCTTTCAACAACTCCATACTTTTTCTCTATCCCTCTCGATGAATCATGTTCCCTAATCTTGAATCTCCATAGCCATTTCCGTAATAGGGCAATTCAAAGATCTTGCACCCAAGATCACTCCATCTTTTTGTGTGGAGAACAAACGTCCTCTCAACTGACTAGGTGGAACTTCCTAATCCTGTTTGCTGAATCCCATAAAAAGTTGTTTGGAGCATTTCCAATTTAGCTTTGTGATACTTGCCAGTGCGTGAAGCAATTACATTAAGTATGTATGGATGCTAGACAGAGTGTTTTTAATTAATAATACATCCTCCCCCCTTGACATATACAGTTTTTGCTATCTTGGTAACTTTTTCTCAACTCTCTCGATCACTGGGTTTCATGTTCCCTGATTTTTGTGGAAGCGCCCAAGGGTAAGCCGAGATAAGTAGTTTTAATAGCTTCAACCCTGCAATTAAGAACCGTCAATATAGTTTACTCCACTATTGGTATTATATCATACTTCTTGAGTTTGATCTTGATGTCTGACACAGCTTGGAACCGTATAAGAATTTGTCTAAGGACTAAGATACAAAATATTGAACTGTCCTCTCCGAACAATAGACGTGAAACCCTCACTGTACCTTTCTCACCTATCGCTGCAAAGAAACCCCTCATATAACCAAGTCTTTGTTCTCTTCCTACAATCGCAACGTTTAATAATTATGTTTCCGCCTTTTGTTTTAGCGGTGCTATATAATTCATACTTTTGTTTTTAATATATAATTACAGGAAACAGGATTGCTGAAGGGTGAGCTGCAAAAGGGAATAATGAGGAGCAAGGTAGGTATTCTTGTCACTGCTTGATATGCGAATGAGTGTCACTCAATTTTTTTTTCTATTTGCTTAGCTCATGCATTTTAGAAAAGGGAAGGGAACTTCTCACCCCGAGGTAGGTGGAAAACTACCGGTTTTTAGAGCATATCAGTAGTTTGAAACTAAAAAAAAGGTTTATGGATATTGGAATGACAAGTGGTTACGGTAGCGGAAGCCGGAAAGCGGAGAAATTCGGGAACCGTCAGTCACCTTTTGAATCAATTATCTGCTTCATGTCAATGTCTTTTCTTTTGCAATATCAAGGTGTTGGTCCCATGTTGTTTCTTACTTTTAATATCTAGTGCATCCTCTAGAGAACTCCTGTAACAAGTTGATTTTCAATCTATGTTGTCATGAATGGACTAGTCATAATAGCAATAATTTGAATTTGGCATGTCTGTTGAGTGTCCACATTGGTGTAGGAAATTTGTTTAAGTCTCCTAATATGGCCTTGGACAATCAATTCTCATCTCATGAGCTATAGCTTTTAGGGTTGAGTTAGATCCAAGGTCTTAACAATGTCTGCTGGGAAGAGTTTCATGCTTGTTTATTTGATTTGTAGTCTGAAAACCATTGGAAGTTAATAATAATAAGAAGAAATGTATAATTGTCGAAAAAAATAAATAAGAAGAAGAAATGTATGACTTGTGAACATAAGGTCTCTGCTACTTTCTGTCATTCTTACTTTAGTAAAGTGAGAAGTCTTGCTTACTCCTTAGGAAGGTTGCCCTTGATTTAGGACAAAGGTATAGGGTGATCTCCAGTAGAGTAATCCTACAGTTACTTTGTTGCTAACTGTCCTCAAATCGATTTCAGGTTTCCAGTCCCGGGTAGAGCCACAAATTAATGTAAACTAAATCATGACGTACCCAATTTTTTTTTTAATGTAAACTGGACTTATTCTGCTTGTATGTATTAATGGGTGGACATAGAAGGACTATAATTTCTCACACATCATATTAGATAGAAAGATCTTGACAGTAATTCTCTTAAAGAACATATAATCTTTGACGTATTTGTTACTTGAAAGCATGGGCCTACATCAATTAGGTTTCTCTGACCAGCTTGGCTTTTTCATTTTTCCATTTTATGGTTGTCTATTGAGCATCCTATCGAAAAAGGCTGTCTATAGAACTCTCTTTAGGTAGTTATGTGCAATATGCATTTGGTTTTGGTTATGAGAATGATAAAAAAGATACAACACATCTTTATAAATGCAAAAACATGTTTGGTAGCCTGTGTCTACACACACTTACCATATTCGGTCTATACTCGATAGTCCTCTGTGATGTTTTTCATATTTTTTCCACTCCCTGTTTCTCTCCTTTTTCTTGTAAGATGGCGTCAAAACAATTTCCTAGAACTAAAGGGTGATGAATTACCAATTAATAAGATAACAAAAGGTGATGAAATTCTCTATTACTTTTCTCAGCACGCTTTCTCTCTGTAATTGTGTACTCACAGTGGGGTTTTATAATGGACATTCTATTGGTGTCAAACTTGTGATCTTCCGGTGATGTTATTTCAGGAGCAACCACGACATTCCTTGGTTGCTAAGAACGGGCAACGTCAAACAATATCTGAATCAGTTTCTAACTGTGTTAAAATACCTACTGATGGAACTGACGACTGGGAAATCGATCTTCGTTTGTTGAAGTTGGAAAACAGAGTTGCTTCTGGGTCATCTGGAGATCTGTATGATCTAATAATCTATTTCTGATTTCTAGTTGGGTTGTAGTCAGTGGATTTACACTCTCTTTCAGGTATAAAGGCACGTATTGTTGCCAGGAAGTAGCTATAAAAGTCCTGAAGCCAGAACAGTTGAATATGGATATATTAAAAGAGTTCTCACAAGAGGTCTTCATAATGAGGTATGTCAGTCATATGTTCATGTTCATTCATTTAGCAGCTCTTTAGGATTTACAACTAAATTGTGTTCATTCAATGAGCAGCTCTTTAGGATTTACAACTTTGTGTTCATTCATGTGGAATGTGACTCTGTCCATGATTTACAGACCAATCGAGACCAGATTGTTTTAATGCTTCTTGGGATTTTGGCTTCTTTATATGAAAAAATTATTATGTACCAGTAGAGAATGTTCTTATATTTCTCACTTATTGGTCCCAATTGATGTTCTGTTTATAAGTGTCAACTTATCCGATACCTGGAGTAGAATTAAAAGATGGTTGAATATTTCTTCGGAAAATAAGATTTTAATTTTAAACCTTTTTCATAAAAAGTAGAACAAAATAGTACATTCAACTAACGGCTATGAAAAGTGAAATAGAACATCCAATTTGGGATGTAGGGGGTAACATTTTTTAGCTTTAGTACTTGAATTGGTGATCTCTTTACATGCATGAACATGGGAACTAGGTGTGCCATGACTCTTTCTGTAATTGACATTTGTCTGTTCACAGTAACAAACATCAAACACAAAGTGAACGATAAAGCTTTCATGAAATTTTAGCATTTTCCAAAACTTGATCTCATCTGAAAAAAGGTCCTGGTTAGATAAAAGATTCTCTGGCAATTGACAACTCATCTTTTTAGATTAAGTACCAATCGCCAACCTTC
This sequence comes from Solanum tuberosum, assembly GCF_000226075.1. Lineage (NCBI taxonomy): Eukaryota > Viridiplantae > Streptophyta > Magnoliopsida > Solanales > Solanaceae > Solanum > Solanum tuberosum. Next base: position 92,519 of record NW_006239647.1, on the reverse strand, counting down.
TTTGCTTATGACAGTCAATTCGTCATGGACATAATTAAACCTCCCTTTGGCCTGAGGAATAATGACAAACTGTACTCGTGGATTTGAATTTCCAGTATCTAAGTTGTAATTTTTTCGTTACATTTTCTTTTCTTTGTTAACTCCTGTTGTAGGAAAATTCGGCACAAAAATGTTGTTCAATTTATAGGGGCATGCAGGCAACCTCCAAACCTGTGCATCGTGACTGGTAATTTTGAGATTTCAATCTGCTAAGCTTAAAGTATATGCTATTTAGTATTGGAGAAATGCTGGGTCTGTGTTGATTTTTGTTAATTGTTCATCAATAGATCAAGATTTTCATTATGTTACTGACTGGTGTGGTGCATCTGTTGAATTTGCCGAAATTTTGAACCATATCTCTTAGTTACTGATACCACATTCCACTGTAGTCAAAGGCACGCTTAAGCCCTGAAGCGAGGCTCAAAACGTGTTGAGCGCTTCGCCTCACTTTATGTGCGCTTCAGTGTCATCATCAAGGTTCTAAGGCAAACTTTTCCTTGCCAATGAGCCTCTTCTGAAGAAGTGACACTAAATAATTGATATTTCACTTTATCACAATTTATTTTTTCAATTTATTTGGTCATATATTTGTCATTCATGTTTATAATTATTAGTCTTGGACTAAACATATATGTTCGTATTTTTTCTCCCTTTACGCCTTTTTTTTTTTGATAACCGAGAAATCCGTCTGTGACCCGCCCTTTGGACCAATCACAGCCTTCTAAACTCGGTGGATAATGGGCCCGCCCCTCTACCCTTCTCCACTTAAATACCGGGCTTCGCTTTGCATGGCCCTTTACGCCTTTTTTCATTAAAGCACACGCTTTATTTGTGCTTTGCACTTAAATCCCCCACGGACCTTAGAGCTTTTTTGCGCTTTTCGCCTTTGATAACACTGCCACATTCCATCACAAATTATTTCGAGACCTATGGGTATCTGTCCGTCTCCATCATATTAATTAAAAGCTTCATTTTGATTACTCTTGATCAGAGTTCATGTCGAGAGGAAGTATTTACAACTTTCTGCACAAACAAAAGGGTGCCTTTAAGCTCCCTACTCTCCTCAAGGTTGCAGCTGATGTCTCTAAGGGGATGAATTATCTGCACCAGAATAACATAATTCATCGGGATCTGAAGACTGCCAATCTTCTAATGGATGAACATGGAGTAAGTCAGAGATGTATCTATAGAATATGAGAAAGGGTGGTCATGTAGTTTTAATGTGTTCTTTTTGAAGTTTGGATATCATTTCACTGCTTACTAAGTTATTCAGATTATTCTATCCCCTTGTTGGGAACTATTAAAAAAGGAAAGATGGTGGGCTTATCAAGGTTAGAACTTCAATGGCATTAGAGAATATGGAGAAAAACTTTCTTGTATAATTAGGCTGTCCTGGAGTATTGAAGCAAAAATGGGAAATGCTATCGTATGATAATTACATCAACTTTTTGAAGTGCATAGATACCTCAATATGGGATTCATATCCTCAAATGCCTTACTGACGAAGATGATGAATTAATTCAGAAACTTAGTCTAACTTGGTCGGTAGTTATTGTTGTTGGTGAAACAAGAGTTGTTAATAGACTACAAGACAAACTCTCAAGGACAAAGAATAACCAAGCAAGATCTAAATGTCAAATCACATGCATTTTACTATTAACAGAATGTGAGCTTGATCAATAGATAACTCAAATTACGTCATGATTAAAAAAAAGGTGCAAATGTTGCACTCCCAAAACTACCAAATTGTACTAATATTCTTGTTAAATGTCTTTTTTACTCGTCCCTGCATTTGAAGGAAAGAAAACAATAAATTTTCCTTAAATCATCCCTATGCTCTTTCAACTTGGTGCTGGCCCGAGTTGTCTGGCAATGATCCTCTTCCATTCAAAGGATATTCCCCCTTTTCTTAAACTGTGTATTCTCCTTGATTCTTAGATGCATTTCTCTCCTGTATAGGCTGTTAAGGTTGGCGATTTTGGGGTTGCCAGAGTGCAAGCTCAAACTGGGGTGATGACTGCAGAAACTGGAACATATAGATGGATGGCTCCTGAGGTGTGCAAGATGTAAAATTCATATTTTTCCCAGCACTTGTTGCAATATCTCGAATTCTGTTTGAAGTCATGATTCTGATATTTGTAATTTTCTTGTTCACATCATGCGTGATTTCTCTACCAAAATTTCTTTTTTATCACATGCTTACATTTTGTTGTTCCCCCAAAAGAATGAAGTTCATGTGAGATTAGAATTTAGACAGGTTTGTGATGCCTAAATGCAAACAATTTTTAGTCTTACAAAAGAATGACATTGACGTAATAGATGATGATGTGACACATAAAATTAAGTAGGATAGCTGTAGGAAGTGGTAATTGTAAGGAAATTAACCGTGTCTTGTTTTTGTACAACTTTATTATTTATTAAATGGTAAATTTTTGGTACAAAAATATTATAAAGATAGCGTTTTAGTAGGGGAAATATAGATAGATAGTATTGATGTACTATACTATGATGATTAAAAATGTTAAACAGAACGAGGTAGATCCAAAGTTACATAGAGAAAGATAGTCTCAAAAGAGTTCAAATCTATCAAGATTCATGGGGATTTAGCTAATGACATACCAGAATCAGAATGAAAGCTGAAGACACAGATATGAGAGGTCAATTAGATAGGATTTAGGCCTCTAATTGATTTCTTAGACTTACATTAGGTCTCGTGTTAATCTGGAACATTTTCATTATGGTTAGAGATGTGATATGTACATCAATATTTCAATGAGTATGAGTTTTAGAAATATCACCAGTTTTAGAAACATCTAAAACTAGAGTTGTTGGTGGTTGAATATTAGAATAAAATGGATCCAAATATGGTAGAAAGGATAGATTATTAATAAAACTGACCCCAACTAGTTGGGGACTGGAGTTATTGATTGATTGATTGATCGACTTAATGAAACGTGAGTTTCTCCTTCATGCTGTCACTTTCAACAACGTTTTACTGAGTTCTTAGGTCACTTTCAATTACGTTTTATATCTTCCCACTCCACCATTATATTTCAGCAATGTTGAATCCTATTTTGTGCTTAACCATTTGTTAGCAAGGTAGTTTACTTCCTCCTTATTTATCAAAAAATAAAAAGGCTTACTTCAACCTAAAATGGTTTCTCTTTGTTGAAAGGTAATCGAACACAGACCATATGATCACAAGGCCGATGTTTTCAGCTTTGGTATAGTGCTGTGGGAACTTCTGAGTGGAGAAGTAAGTTTTACTGCTACTCAATGTCACCTAGTATTTCCTTATTACCCAGACTTATGTCATGTCTACAACAAGCCAGATACCATATGCACACTTAACACCTTTACAAGCAGCAATAGGCGTTGTGCAACAGGTAATATGCCTGTTATTGTCATTGTGAATTTAGTGAAATCTTCTCTTGTTGGGCTACCGTTCCTCATTAGAATGATATTTATCAGGATCTACGGCCAAGAATTCCGGAACATGCTCATCCAAAGCTTGTGGAACTTGTTGAGAAATGTTGGCAGCAAGATCCCACTCAAAGACCTGATTTTTCAGAGATTTTGGATATTCTCAAGCGTCTAACCAAAGAGGTATGATATTTACATCAGTAATCTTGGTTCTGTTGAAGTTAATTTTTTCAGCTTAGTTTTACATGCTACAAAAACAGGTTGGGCATGACGGGGAGGACAAGTCAATTGGTGGCTTTTTGCCGGCTCGTAAAAAGGGCCATCACTGACATCTGGTGCAGGGGTTTCAGGATCTGTCACAATGTATAGAGTTTGAGATGTCCAAGGTTGATCTAATTTAACTTTACTTTTGAAAATCATGAGCTCTATCGAATTTCTGCTTAGCATGTTTTCTTTCTTTCCTTCATATTCTAAGTGCACAACAGTAAGGAAATTTTTGGGAAGTTTGTAAGGATACGTTTGAATGGGCCGAAGTTCTAATTGCTAACCTTTTTCTCTATTTTGCTTATTCAGAGTTAGAAACTCGTCTCAAGGTGTCGTGAGACTATTGCCAGTACAATTTCTCTTCTATTTAGTTAAATCAACCAGGCTTTAACGTAAATGCTGTTATTCTATTTAGTATGTCAAAAATGTCTTCTTAGATTAAGAAGGGCAGACAAATTTAGTAAACTATATGGTTAGTGTAAAACTGACTATCATTTTCTTTATGAGCTGTCTGTCTATCTGGTTAACACAGCTAAGGGAACCACTTTGAAATGATTGATGTTATACAAAAGATCACCAGTAAAAGGGAATTTGTGCTTGATTGTAACTATAACGTTAAGTTACAGATTGATAGAAGCATCTCTATGTACGTATATGGTTTGAGAGTGGGGTTTTATAATTTATGTAGTATTCATTACCTAAGAGAAAGCTCATGATAGAGTGCTATCGAAAGCATTGAAGATAAGTAGAAGTGAGATAGAACATATTTTTGAAATTATTTTTAGTTTCTTAGTAACTTTCTTCATTTAACCTATCCATTGCTAAAGCCTAACATATCCACAAGATGAGTGTTGCAAAGATAGATAGATATGTGGTAGTACAAAATTAAATAAAACTAAAATGAAGATATAAGTAGAACGTATTAAGGATAAAATGAGAAAAGGTAATTTGAAATTGTTTGATCATCCTTGCATCAGTCTACTAATAAATCAGTCCGTAGATGTAAAACTATAATGTAAGTGGTATATGGGATGAGGTTGAAACAAACTTGATTTCCAATACAAACACTAATATATATTATTTACTGAATACAAGTTACAATGTAGAATAAGCACAACAAAGTAATGATACACTAACTAAGGAGAGATTAACCGATAACCAAAAAGGAAGATGAGAGAATCAGAAAGCCAAAGCTTCCACATAATAGTTTGCATAACCATAACTAATTGGATCTTAATCCCAAATAAAACTCTCCAACATTTTACTATAGACCCTTATGGAGTTCATCATGGTTCACAACAAATTAGATGAGAAAAAATTATCTCGAAAGACCTAAAACCTTGTTGAATCAATGTTTAGATTCAGCTAAGATAACAAAAATATTAGACTAGGTATTGTAAGGCTCTACCCAGAAGGGAAGCCGTTTCAAAAATTCTCAATGGCCAAGGCAGAAGCCAGGCCAAAGAGGGGGTTTGGAAATAGTTTTCAACCAGCAATAGACGCGCCTCGGTTAGAACCTCACTAGCTGCGTCATTGCCCCAAGCGCAAAGATAATTTTACTAAGCTATTGCGATTGAATTTTGTAGTCCACATTTAAGGACTCCGTGCGTCCACATTATCGATGTGGGATAATAATTATAATAATAATTGCCAAGTCTCTTTCGAGGTAATGGTTTAGTTGGATTATAGTACTTTATTATTAATAATCAAACCTAAATTCTGAAAAAGTGAAACTGAAACTATATTGGTTTATCACATGAAGGCTCTTGAGGAACTAAACATGCATATTCTTCAAAAAATATTACTCTACTTATTGATTTTTACTTTGTAAAATGGATAGATAGTTCCTTCTTTTGGCACAATGTTTTAACATTCTGGATTTAGGGGTGTAAAATATGAAATTGTGCATGTTAAAATAAGTTGAGTTAATAAATAAAACAAAAATTAAATATCATTCATAAAAACATAATTAAATAAATTTCATACCAATATCATACATGTATACAGATTTTATGCCAATGTCTTAAAAAACATAATTAAATATCAAAGAACATAATTAAAAAAATTTCATACCAATAACATACGTAAAAACAGATTTTATACCAACATATATATGGGGAGCAATATTTTCTTGTTTTGTTTTAAGAGGTCAAGATAACAACATTCCCTTTAACCTAGAAGTTAGGGTTGTTCATGGTTATGGTAAAAAAAAATCAAATTGAACTGCAATTCGATTAAAAAAAGCTGATGTTTGGTTTGATTTTAAATTTTGAAAAATCAACACTATTTGATTTAGTTTTGATTTTACTAAAAGAAACCCGCAAAAATAACTAAACCAAACTGAGGAAAATGTATATATAAATTTTATAATTATTTGTATATTATTCATAAATAAAATAAAAATATTTTGTTAAATTTTAATTAACAAAGTCTTTTAACTTTACCATTTTCTCAAGCATAACACTTAAATTTTTGCCTAACTATTACAATCTTAAGTCCAAGTCCATCAAAATTCATTAATTTACTTTACCTACCCTGCCTCACATAAGATAGTCACACATTCTCTTAATTGAACCACTTTGTTCGTGTAATAATAATTCTAATATATCTTAATTGATTAATTGAATCTACATTAGCTTTCTTGTGGATTGTACATGTACTAGGTGTCTGTGTCTATCAAGATACGTGTCCTAAAAAAGAAATTACTTTCAAATTGAAAAACAAAAAAAAAAAGAACTAAATCGACGGTTGTCTTTTTCGTTTGATTTATTTGGTTTTAGAAATTTAAAAATCAACCAAATTTATTTGATTTTGATTTTAACCAATAATCGATTCAAACAGAACCACACACACCCCTATAGCTAGAAGCATCAGTAAGCCTCGAACAATATCCTTCATCGCTTCTTATTTGAGTTGATCAAAGGTGACAAGTGAACGAACATCTTGCAATAGCGACTGTTTTCCTACTTATAAGCATCGATTCTTGTTGAAGCGATCAACCATTATAGTGCTTCAACAATGTGTACACATATTATTAGTAGCTACTGAAGAAAACAATTTTTTTTTTTTAAAGATTAAACTAATTCGAATACACGCAAATGAATCTCTTTAAAAAATAAATTACTCCATGTAAAAGTCAAAAAGTTATCTTCTAATGATTTTTTTTTTATCTTTTTTATACTTCTAACTTTTCATGAAAAGACCTTTCCGGTAAGGCACAATAAGAACCTTTTCACACTACCCGTTGTTTTCTATAAATTGAGGGATTTCCTCTCATTTTAAGAACCAATTTTATTGATTTCTTCTTCTACTATTAAATCTAGTATTCTAAGTGTACTTTACTGCCGTTGAGTGGCTCGCTGACACCAGCGTTTTGGGTATCAATACACTGGTGATTGAGATCATTCTATCCTGGGAGGACATATTCCAAATCAAACCTCGGATACTAGAGGGGAATAATTTCCTTAAGGGGACACTGTGCATTCAGTGGGCTTGATCTTCTTTCTGTTTTTCCAGATTCTGGTATGTGTTACAGATTTTATATTTGTGAATTAATTTATGTTCTTCTGTTCTTCACTGGTTCATTAAACTTTGGTAACTTCGTGTTTCTGCAAAGTTTATTGGAATCAATAATTCTGTTTTAAACACAGATTGGCAACAATCTTAAGGAAATTATTTTATACTTTTTAATCTGTGTTTCTGGTGGAGAGAAAAACCTTCGTGGTTTTATACTCCTGTTAAGTTTGCAACTTAAGTTATTGCTTACTGAGTCATTTGTATCAATTTCTGTTTGTTACAGATTCTGAAATGGCTAATGACAATGTTACGGTGGCTGTTGCTGCACCAACCCGAACTGCTGTACCACCAGCAGAGAAACCGAGAAAATTCTCTGGTGTGAATTTCAAAGGATGGCAGCAACGGGTATTTTTCTGGCTTACCACTCTTGGTCTGCAGAAATTTACCAATGAAGTAACTCCAGTGCCTGCTGTTGAAATGCCAGACA
>NW_006239647.1:81998-83216 GCF_000226075.1 Solanum tuberosum | reverse complement strand
TGAATCTTCAGAAGGAAAATGAAAGTCGATGGAACTGTTGACAAATATAAAGCAAGACTTTGTGTCAAAGGCTTTAGACAAAAACAAGGTCTTGAGCTTGTCGATACATAATCGTCAGTAACAAGAATTACATCTATTCGGATGCTAATATTATTAGTTGTGGTATATGACATACAAATTCATCAAATGAATGTGAAAACAACTTTCTTAAATGGAGAATTGGAGAATTATTTTTTTTACATGGAACAGCCCGAGGAGTTTTGTGGTTCCTGGTAAAAAAAAGAAAGTGTGTGAACATGTTAAGTCACTTTACGGACTAAAACAAACAGCCAAACAATGACATAAGAAATTTGACCAAACTATGTTGGTAAATGGATTTAAGAATGATGTAAGTGATAAATGTGTTTACATTAAAATCACAAGGTCATTGTTTGTTTGTATATTGGTGATATGTTGATCATCAGTAGAGACACAAATGACATAAATGCTACTAAATATATGCTAGAAAGCAACTTTGATATGAAAGATCGTGGAGTTGCTGATGTGATCTTAGGTATAAGAATCCTTAGAACTCCAAGATGTTTAGCATTGTCACAATCACATTACATTGAAAAGGTACTTGACTAGTTCAAATATTTGGATTTTAATATTGTCAAGACTCCAATAATGTGAGCTTTGCACTTCAAAATAATGAAGGTGAAAGTGACTCACAATTGGATTATACTAGAGTATTGGAAGTATGATGTATATCAAAAAGTGTACACGATCAGATGTAGCCTGTGCTATTAATAAACTGAGTCGGTTCACAAATAATCCCAATTAAACTCATTGGATGACAATGAAAAGAGTTTTGGGGTATTTAAAACATACTCAAAACTATGTCTTGCATTATATAAATATCCTACAGTATTGAAAGGATATAGTGATGCAAAGTGGATCACCGGGATCAAATAAAGTAAAATCCACGAGTGGATATGTATTTACTTTTGGTGGAGGAGTAGTCTCTTGAAAAATTTTCCAAAAAAAATATGTATTGCTAGCTCTACAATGATCTCTGAGCTAGGTGCTCTAGATAAAGCCGGTGAATAAGTTGAAAGACTCTGGAATTTCTTGATAGATATTCTTTTTGGCCCAAACCTTTGGCATCAGTATGCATACACTTTGATAGTCAAGATGCAATAGGTAGGGCATGGAGCATGATGTATAACGGAAAGTCTC
>NW_006239647.1:55860-81501 GCF_000226075.1 Solanum tuberosum | reverse complement strand
AATTTCTGGACTTCTTCTTCTACTACTAAATCTAGTATTCTAAGTGTACTTTACTGCCGTTGAGTGGCTCGCTGACACCAGCGTTTTGGGTATCAATACACTGGTGATTGAGATCATTCTATCCTGGGAGGACATATTCCAAATCAAACCTCGGATACTAGAGGGGAATAATTTCCTTAAGGGGACACTGTGCATTCAGTGGGCTTGATCTTCTTTCTGTTTTTCCAGATTCTGGTATGTGTTACAGATTTTATATTTGTGAATTAATTTATGTTCTTCTGTTCTTCACTGGTTCATTAAACTTTGGTAACTTCGTGTTTCTGCAAAGTTTGTTAGAATCAGTAAGATTCTTTAAACACAGATTGACAACAATTCTTCTTTAAGAAAAAATATTTCGTATATTTTTTCTAATCTGTTTCTGATTCTAGTTTCTCTACTAGTTTTAATTTTCTAGTTGTGAAAATGTTCTTAAACTTTATTGTATCTTACCAAGTTCTTCAAAGTTTTGTTCTAAGTATCTTAGGAATACAAGACGAACAACAAAAAGTAAAGAAGAAAGAAGCAATGCTCACTGTCCAGACCCAGATTTTTGTTTAGTTACAAACGATTCCAAAAATGGACGTTACACCGTCACACCCCTTTTCGCGCACAGCGGCGGAAGGGTTTTTCCAATTTAAGTGACGTTATTGATTAATGGATTATTTTATTTTTCAGAGTCGCCACTTGAAATTGAGTTATGGTGTTCAAGTCACCTTTTTGTTTAATCCCTAATCATAAGGAAATGACTCTTTATTTGGTCTCGGTCAACATAATTCCTTATCCGAATTTCTGATTCGCAGACCAAATAAAGAGTCATTTCCTTGTGATTAGGGATTAAACAAAAAGGTGACTTGGAACACCATAACTCAATTTCAAGTGACGACTCTGAAAAATAAAATAATCCATTAATCAATAACGTCACTTAAATTGGAAAAACCCTTCCGCCGTTGTGCGCGAATTAACAATTGTTATACACATATTTATATTATAGTAAATGTCTTCTATATGGAATCTTTTTGAGAAATGTATGGAGTTCTAGTTGGAGACCAAATCAAATTTCCTATATTTCATAGATCAATTAAATATCATTCGAGAGGAATAATCGAATAAGTCTATCTTTGTTTTGTTTTATATAGTTTTATAACAAAAATAATTTTGTAAAATACTTATACAAAAACCAAATGCATTAATAATCACAGTTATCCTTCTCTCTCTCCTTCAATTTTAGCACCAAACGAACTCTCATCACTGCAAATTCTTAAATCTGGAGATGGATTCCCATTGACGAACTTTAAGTGAAGAGGATGGTAGCATTTTGTGGCGCTCTCTCCTTCTTCCCCTGCCTCTCCAACCCAGGTAACCCTTCCGTTTTGTATATCTATCTTTAGTATAAACTGTTTCTTCGTTTTTTTTTTTATGAATTACGTTTATATTTTTGTTTCTTGTTGATTGATTTTAGATCGGAGATCGAGTTTTTTCTTGAAATTAGTGTTGGTGATGCTGCATCTGACCTATGTCGGTATTCTATTTGGTTTTGACAAAGAATTGATTCAAAAAACCAAACAAGGTCCCTGGTAACTAATATACTCAACTCTACTATCATTTGCTTCAATCAAAACATTATCCTTGTACATTTATAGTATTGGTAGGATTTTCAATAACTTTTTTCCGAAGCTCATTGTTTTATTTTATACTTTGGGTAAAACAGTGAGTTGATATTTTAAGGTTGAGGCTGATATATGAAGGAATGAATTGACATGGAATTGTTTGGAAGATGCAACATGAGATAATCAGCATTTGTTTTCCAGTACTTGCTAAAATTTCTAGCTAAGAGTAGTGATGTAGTTTCAGAGTAGATAAAGACCATATTGACCATTAAATGGGGGAACTTGGTATAATTCAAATGCCAAGTGGTTCTGTATCAATCTTTCAATTAAACTGCTTTATTGGTACTTCTGAGAGAAAAATAGTGTTGGCGGATACACATGTTAGAAGCTGAACTTATTTCTCCATCTCAAGCAAGTAAAATTGGGCTCTGAGGAAATAGTAGATTTCCAGGGTTGGTTAGGGGCTGAGTGCAATGAAAGAGAAGGAGACGGGATCTTTAACTCTTAAAGGGAGTCCATTCTCTTTTGAAATTTAGGCTTAAATTTTTAAGTCGAGTGACAATCAGGTTGTGAGTGGTTAATAAGACTTTTGAAGAGATTCATAGGACTTAATTTACCCCATCTGGCATTGGACATTATAGATTGTGTGTGATTAATAAGACATCTGAGTCAGCAACTTTTTTGAAATTTAGGATTAAACTTTCAGGTGAGTTACAATTAGGTTACTAGTTAGGCCTAATTTTTTTTATGGTTGGTACTGAAGTAGGAACAACTATAAAAATTGTAAGAGCTAGACTTGCATATGGTAAAATTGCTTTTCCTCCTCCAGATTAAAAATCTGAAAAACCATATTTTATTGATGTGGTAGAATGCAATGAGTTCTAGACACAATTCATTGTGAAAGTGCAGGTAGGAATGAAGGTTCTTTTAACTCACAGTCCTGTGTTTCATTAGAACCTTCTCTCTCTTTTTTTCCTTTTTCAGAATCTAAAACCTCCATAATGGTGCTGAAACGGAAAGATGTTTTTATTTTGGGTGGGGGTAGAGATCTAGGTTTACTGCCCATCAATATAAACTTTTAGAACTATGTAAATATAGGATACCAAGGAGATCATACTTGAGTTATTTTCCAATGCAATTTTACAGTTTTCATATCTTTGATTGTTTCACTGTATTATTATTCCAAATGTTTCACTTTGTTTTTGGCACTTTTATGAAATTGCTGACCACCCTCCTTTTTTGTCTTCAAGGTACACGGCAGTGTATTTGCTGCTGCTTGTTGCTACACTGGCTAAATACTTCGTCGTATGTAGTTCTTCTCCTGGGTAATTAGGCTGGAATTTTGTTCTTAAGCTAAGCTATACGGAATCTTTACTAGCTTCACCTACTACATTGTTGAAGGGCCTTAAAAAGTTATTTTTCATGAACATGTAGCTATGTTCTTGATGCAATGAGGGCTATGAATGAGACAGATGCATCGCGTAATAGGGAAACAATTACCTCTATGTAAGATATTTTCCTCTCTGGATCTTTACCTGCAAAATAAGTAATTGGAGTACAATGATTATTCCCTGAAAGTCAAGTGTAAAAGGGGTTTATCTAATTTCTGTTGTTTTCTGCCTTTTGTGATATATGATCAAGCAAAGACAGCCTGCTTCGAGCAAAAATGGCAGTGTAGTTATCACAATCAACAGAAACCAGTTAGAAAAGAATCTTCTAGGGAGTGGTACAACTTCCTGGGAAAAGCTAGTGATGGATATGTATCCTCCAGGAACATCTGTTAGGTAGGCTGACTTGAAAATCAGCATGTTTATTCTTTTCTTGTTATATTTAAAGCAGCTTGAGTGTTTTGTAACTATTATACAGCCTGATTTGAGTCTGTGAAATGTGCTTGATGAACTATATATTTCATAGTGCTAGTTGGACCAGGAGAATTCTGTGTTCTTAAACTAAAAAGCTTATCGTGGTAAATATATTTATCTCCACTATCCATTTTAAACAACATGGTGCTTACCTGCTTGGCTACGTGATCAGCTGTTGGTGAACATATTGATGCTTTCAGATATAAATGTTATAGCAAGGTACTCTATTTGTAAACTGCATAATCCTATGAAGAAGCAAAACTGCAGTATAGCATGCAAGTGAAGCCCTTTATGTGAAGCAGGAGAAGCTTAAGCTTGCATTTTAATTAAGAAATCAAGATATGGTAAAGAAATGTCCATATAAGCAAATCATGAGATTTGTTATGAGTGGGTTGTTTAAAGGTGTAACTGATGGGAATTAGCTACAGCTGCTTGCAGTGTCAAGGATGATGATTTTCCTCTCAAGGTTCTTTACATCGACAGATCTTGACACATTATTAGATGAGTTTGTTCAGGAAACTGATGTAACCACTAATATCTCATCTGTTATGTGCACAATTTGTGTGATTACCTGTTCTTTCTTGTTCATCGCTTTTAGAAGCAGTTAGCGATGGACTATATAATATTGAATGCCTAGACATTGTTTAATGGTGATATATTTGCATCAATAAAAGGGGGAAATGTTGCCATAAGCTTTGCCACTGCAAATTCTTCTTGTCTCTCTTCGATGATGAAGTTTGTATTATCTTGGAGCTTCTTGACATTTTAAATTCTAATAATGATTTGGTGCCGGTTGCTGGTGGGAGGTGGTAAGTATCCCGTCGAATTAGTCGAGGTGCGTGTAAACTAGCTCGGACACCACAATTATCAAAAAAATATTAATATATATATATTCTAATAATGATTCTCAAAGTTGGTGGACGGATGTTTATCTTGTAACTTCAATCTGCCAAAATTATTTCCTTTCTATGTTCTTTCTGTTCCACAGTTTTAGGTAGAAATGTTACTGCACAGTTGTGCGGTTATGGATTCGTAATTTGCCTAGTGTTCTCATCAAGTTCCCTTGCTAACTAATTCTATTTCTCTTTTCCAGAAGTGTGACTTGCACTTACTGTAATATAGTGCAGGTAAAAACTCCTATCTCTGTCTTCCATTCGTATACAAAGCAAATGTCTCAAATACTTGCTGGTGATTCTTAATGATCGGGAGTATCTTTGCATTAGCCAAATTATTTACATGATATGGGAGCCATATGCTATGAACCTCTGTGATAGGTTTTGGCATGAAATGAGTTGAATTTTGGACCTTAAATGCGTTGCCCATATTTTTCTCTCCCGTGACATTACTTGTTTTACCAACATATTCCATCCATACATGCTATACTTTCATTGAGGCATGCATAGCTGGTTGTATGAGATAAACGAAACATTGATAATCTGTCTTGCATTTGGAATTGGTGAAGTCAAACGTCGTCCTATCTTGTGTGCATATCTTTGTGAAAGGATCTTGGCTACTTCTCCTTAGTTGGACACCATTTCTATACCTTTTTCTCTTTTTTTCTTTTCATCTCTTTGTCAGAGTTTGGCATGCAAACATGTACTTTCCAACATTCTTCGTCTTTGTGCTGCATTTTGGATTGGACTGTGTTTGTGGATTTTGTGATCTTGTGTCTGGTGCTAGCTTGAAACTTCAAACTGCTTCTGTTTTGTTTCAATGTAAGTAACTTTATACACAAAATTGAGCATATGCTTTTGAAACCTAATACTCCTGCCAAATTACACTTCATGGTCCTTAATCCTATATCTGCACATTCTCCTGCCTAAACAGATTATCTCTTTTGACAAGCACAAAAACTTTTCCCACCGGGAAAGATCAAAGAGGTCAAGTTAATAGGTAAAGATTAAAAGAGAAAGTAGGTTAAACAATGAGACTTCCCATTGGTTATTTGTCTTGTTAAGTACATGTAATTTCTCCTGTTATGTTGTTACAGTTTTGCTAACAATTTTTCAGACTTATAAATCGTTATTCTACTTGAATTACAGCCTCCACGAGCTAAACACTGTCATGATTGTGACAAATGCATTCTCCAGTTTGATCATCACTGTGTTTGGCTTGGCTCATGCGTAGGACAGGGTAACCATTGCTGGTTTTGGTGAGCAAGTTTTCCCCAATTTGATACACTTATGTTATTCGTTGCTTTCTTGTTTAAGAAAAAACATTCTAATTCAGTTGAAGACCTTTAAGTGCACTGGTCAACCCCCTTTAATCCCCCCCTCTCCCATCCACACACACAACCAATAGAGATGTTTTCCTGTGTATCCTATATGGGGCGAAATCTGTATGGATTTCAAGAGATAATAGGTTTTTCGAGACAACTTCCTTCCATGTGATTATAGGTCTACCTCATCCTTTTTAATACTTTCAATACCATTGTTTCGCACATATGGACTGGTGTTCGGAGGTTGACATAAGACATAACTAAACTGTCTCAAGTGAACTCTTGTTTTTATCATCTACATGTACAACTTGCACCTCCTGCCAATGTGATTATTTTTAATATTATACAGTTTTTTTTCTGGTCGCACATTCATCTTAACATCCGCATTTTCGCGACACTTGTGGATATGCCAGACCTCAGAGGCTCAATATTCACTCCAAATAAACATTGTTGGTCTTACAATCACTTTATAGAAGTTATGTTTCACTTTGATAGATATCCTCCTATGGCATACCTCTGGTAGCACTTGTCTAATTTAAATATTTTATTTTGATCTTTCATCAAAAATTAGGTAGTTCCTCCTCCTTCATTTGGGCGTGTGACCAACGGATTTAACATAAGTACATTTAAGTTTAAGATTTATGTTTTAGATGCAATCCTTGTTTCTGGAAAACAATATATACATATGTACATATATTTGTCAGCATCCCTCTCTTTTAGCTTTATTCCTTTTTCCCAGTTGTTGTCATTAAATGGGAACACAAGGTTATCCTGTGTCCTTATGATTTAGTTGACAATTTAAAATGTATTTTAGGATTATTTTTTCCTTTAAAAAAGTGGTATTGTCCATGGCAAGTTGGTCAAGTTGGATAGGTCAAAAATTGGCCAGAGTTTGGTAAGTTTGGAACACCTGTAAGAATGTATTGGGGCATTTTATAGAGTGCAGCAAGACTTGGAGACATTGATGGTTGGGCTTGTCGGTTTCTTGGAAGACGTTCTTTAAAATGTCTAATTCATTGTTATCTAATTTGCCAAAGCAATAGGCTTATGTGTCTATAACATGCAAGTACACTTGATTTCTGAGCTTTCAACTGGCTATGACCGTTAGTTGACATGTCAAAACTCATATTTTTTTCTTACTCTCTCCATTCCTATTTATAAGTCACCGTTTTAGTTTTACGTCCCTTAAGAAACTATGTAAGTTTACCATTGTATCCTTATTTAGTATTCTCTTGAAGTCAAGTTTTTAATAAATGAACATAAATTAATTTATTTTGATTAATTAAATTGACCAATGAACATGAATTAATCATTTAGTTTTCCTATGTTGGTCAAATTCATACTTTCAAGGCTAATAACTCTCAAGGGTAAAATAGGAAGAATAATGTCACTTATGCATTGATTTTGTGAAATGACAAATATTAAGGACCATCTATTTTAAGTAAGGACGACATATGTATAGGGACAGAGGGAATATAACTTATGTTTATATTGCATGTACACATTGTGCTTTCATTCTGTAGGAAATTCATGTTTATCTTTGTTTCTTAAGGTTTAAGTTATTGGTCTTTGCTATAGTTATTTACCTTTCCTAGTATAACAGGTGGTATCTTTGCTCGGAAACAGCCTTTTCTCTTTGGACTGGCACTTTATATATTCAATACTTGATAACTCACGTATCAAAGCCATGGTATGTATCTGTGTGTCAGTGATTTATCTTATGAGGGTTTCTGTTTTCAATAGCGTCCTGGCATAAAAGAAGATGGGAGTTTCGCATCTCGTCACTGAAATATGTCTTCCTTTTATATTCTACTATATACTCCTTCCATTCAAAAAGAAAATATGGATGGAGCTTTAGGTGGAGCATACTAGAGAAGGATAATCTGCATTGCTGTCCAACTTAAATTGATAATTTTTATGGTTTATGCTTCTTGAACTTCCAATGGAAGTTTGTTAGTTTTCAGTTCAACTTCACCTATGTGCCCTTTGCATAGTCAGTCTAATCCTGATAAAGGAAGGAGGTTGCAGTAGGTTAACGGTCAGCATAAAAGTAGTCAATAGTATCATGAATCCTATAGACATTAGCGGACCCAAGTGTTTTTGAGATTGGGGTATAGTTGATTGATTTTGATAGTTGGTTTCATTTGCATTAGGATAAGCTATAAGTTTTTTTATTTATTTATTCTTTTTTTTAATACGGATCAGAATATCTGGCTTGGATTTTCCTCTGAACAGAGAAAATACATAAAAAGCTCAGTAATTTCAGCTTCGATCATCTGGGGAAATATTCATCACCTCCAGGATAAGCTATAAGTTGACAAGTGTATTCAATAGTCTTTTCATCTTTTTCTGCATTTAAGATTCAACTTAGTGAAAAGCGGATTCTTGCACTTGTTGTTACTTTAAAGGAAGTTCCAAATTTTGTTGGATGGAACACAGATGAGTGGATTTGAATCTGTCATTGCATGAAATGTCTGTCCCTCTTTATAGATGTAAGAAGCTTGGAAAAAAGGTGATACCCTTACCCTTTAATTACTGTTGGCATTGTCTTCTTCACATGTCACAGAAGGTTAACTCTGACTGAACAATTTGAAGAGAACGTAGAAAACATAGAAGTCTTCTTCAAAGATTTCAAGATGATTAGGAAGTATCATATAGTTTTTTTTATCCGATTTCAATTAAGTTCTTTCAAATTTCGGGAAATTCATTGATTCTTTTAAAATTTATCAATTCTAATTTTGAAGTTATATGAAAATGAGTAATTGATGATACCTTCAAAATTTTAAATTTTCTTAGAAAATAATTAGTTTTGTTATCAATAAAGTCTAGAAATAGTATGAATTCTTTTTTATAAAAATATCATTGAAATAAAGAATTTGACTAGATAAGAAGTAGTGTTCAGGGAAGCGTGAAGCGGAAAAAAGAGATAAGGCCCCGCTTCATGCTTTAAGCGATGAAGCGCTCACATACTCATTCTAGTCTGTGAAGCATAGAAGGCTCACATTGCTTCGCTTCATCACTTACTCGCTTTCTTGAACACTGATAAGAAGAAGAAAAAGAAAAGAAAAAAAAAATGGGAGAGGGGTTCAACTTGACGTGGGGTGGGGTGAGGGTGGGAGGTGAAGAAAAAGAGAAAATTGAGGGATGGATCACTTGAAAGTGGGGGTAGAAGATGAAGTGGAATTTAAGATGAAATCAAAATTAAAATAAGTCAAAAAGTAAGAGAGAGAAATAAATAAAAAATTGAATGAATTTTTTTTTACATTTTTAATTAAATTAACACGTGTCATGTAATGATTGGTGTGTGAACACACTTGCTTCTTAAAATCTGGGGCTGATCGAAATATGATATAATAATATCTGTTCAAAATTGTTTGGTGGGGTAATAAGACGGTTGTAAAGTTAAGGTATCTTTTTGAAATTCCGTGACAACTTCAGTGGTGACTTTATGTCTTTTCTCGAGATAAAATTTGTTTTGCGTATGTGCACTGCATTTGTTTACTCTAAGTTGGGAGATTGGAAAAAGAATGATAATATAGCTAGACTGAATTAATCTACGAGTACTGGTTCTTATTTAGGTTCCTTGAGTCTAAGATGAATATGGAATTACTTTGATTGCGTAAGGTTGCTAGAACCAATTTTTAAGCAATTAACTGTGGTGACTGTAGTAAAAGAAGAGGCTACATCATAAGGACAACACTTAAGCTGATGTGACAAGGCAGTGCTGACATGATGATTGGTTTAACTTCTGTGTATATATATGTGTGTGTGTGTGTGTGTGTGTGATGCAATTACATAAAAGCTCAGGCTTCTCTTGACAGTCCTGCAATCCAGAAAAACTAAAGATGTCAAATGTGACTTTGGCTTTGTTGCAGGTGGTCATATGCAATTGTTTTCTTGCTGTTAGCTGTTTTGTCTATTTGCCTCTTCTTTCTTATTCTCCTCTTCATATTCCACAGGTAAGATTTCTCATCTCTGGTTTGTTAACTCTTGTTACTTAGTGGCATTTGGTAGTTTAGGTTTTCCTTGAAATCTGTTAAAAGTTTAAGTTCTTAAATGTCATGTGTTGGTTCCTGAATTTGTTGCCTGGGTTATGTGGGTTCTAGAAACCATCTATTTCTGTGGGTGATTAGGAATCCATGGACAAGGGATGTAATGATTGTTACAATGTAATAAATCTGTCGTGTAAAGATGAGAGAAATAGACTCAATATCACATCAATTTGATCTTGTGAGATAGGTCACAACACATTCTAACTAAGCTAGGACAAACTTTGGGCTAATCTTTGACATGTTGGCTGGATTCACGAGTGAAGAGGCTGCTCTATCCATTCTAGCTTGGTTAGCGGTGGACTAAGTTGCTGGTCCAGCAAGATGAGAAAACATCAGAAGTTCTTCATTAGTCTTTTCAATTAACTTTTAGTCAATCTTGCACTGTAGGAACATAAAATTTCAACAGCCACTGTGAAAATTGAAAAGGAGTGTCCTTTGCTCTTCTCAATATCATTCACCGGACATGTGAAGTTTGCTCTTCAATACATTTCTAAAATGCCACTTCAGGAATAATAACTGAGATTTTACATGTTTCTTGGACAGCTATCTTATTTTGACAAATCAGATCACTTTTGAGGTTCTTAGAAAACGGCGCATCCCCTATATGAGGTTGGTTGGTCGTTTCTCCATATTTGTAGTATCATGTTATATTGTTGTAATGTAGCATGTATGTATCTCATGATTGCTTTGAGGTGGTGCTTTCATAATATGATAGCAGCATATATTGGCTTAACATCAGGATTTTCTTGTATTAAAGCGTGAGCTGACACTTTTGCTGATTTGCAGGAACATTCCTGAAGGAGTTTTTCCGTTTAGTAAAGGAGCATGCAGAAATTCGTACGAGTTCTGCTGTGCCCGGAGCAGCAAGTACAGGATGGAACCACTGCCAACAGCACTAGAACTTGAAGAGAAGTTGAGACCCTATACATACTCCGATGTTTTATCTTGTCGGTGTTGCTAATGATCACTTGTGCAATAGACATCAAAATTTTCCATCGATTGTACTAGTATGGAAAATCTTGGTCAAGTATTTGTTTGTGGTATTGGTATCAACATCATTGAATGGTAATCATAGGTACAATATTTCACATTTCTTTCAAGGAAATTCAAGATATCTTCTCATGCCAAAATGCTGAGGAATGTAAAAATTTAGACATGGATGCATGGCTGTTCAAATTGGCAGCAGGCCTAACATTGTGTTCAGCGTTGGTTTATGTGCACATTTGCAATCTTGTCCAAAGAAATCTCATGTGAACCTAGTACTATGGTATCCAATAGGATTCAGTGATGCAGACTAGGCCGGATAGAAAAAGCACGTCACTTTTTGGGCTACAAAGTGTCTAGTGTTGAAGTTGAATAGTACTGCCTCCTATTGTGCTCAACTCCTATGGATAAAACAACAGGTTGAAGATTTTGGAATTAAAGTAGGTTGTATGTATGTATACATACCTATCAAGTCAACACATGTGCTATGAATATGGCAACGAACAAAGCATATAGATGTATCTATCTCACCACTTTCTCAAGGATGACTCACTGGTTGCCGATATCTTTACTTGGAAGAGAACGAAATCGACTAACCTTGGGGCTGGTGTGGTGTATCAATAATGATTCTTCTCTCAAAAGGCATAATTTTAACTAACTCATCTTCCTACGTACCTTGTCAGAGGCATACATACACCTACAGTAGGTCAGGACAACACTTCTAATGATATTACCCTTACTTTCCTATAACTATGTTGCAAATGTGCTCTCATGTCAAGGAATAACAGGTATGCATGCACCAATCCTCATTCTATTTAACTATGCATCACATTCCAGCATATGGTTTTGTATTAAAAGAACCTTTTTTCAATTTGTTCATCAAGCAGACAACAGCCTCCCTCATGATTAAAAAAAATCTCCCTCTTTCTCTCACTTTTTTTTTTAAGCCTAACGGGATGGCAATGGAACAGGGCGGATGAAACCATTCTCCTTCCCTATCATCGCCTCGCCCCACCTGCCTTACTTTTTTAGCTCATTTATTGCGAACAAGAATGGAGATGTTACCCTTTATTTGAAATGAAGATTGATGAACAAAACATAAAATGTTTGTGTGGAACTCATTTTATATGGAGTTCTTGATGTTAAAATTACCAATCTCAAACATGAACTTACTATCAATTAGTTCGATTACTTATGGAAACCTCTTCTGATAAATGAAAAATCTTAAGAAGTATATAAAATAAATATTCCTATTAGACTTCTTATAACATAGTTATTTTGAGCATCACTCTCCTTAAGAGAAGGCATATGTTTCTTGATTTGATTAAAGAGTCAGATTTAAGAAGCAATGCCTAATGTGTTGGGAGATCTTGACATAATCCATCAGACATTTGCCATGACAAAAATATTATTCATGAAATAGTATGGGAGAAATACTTTAATAATTCTAGCTCTAAACTATAAGGGCAAAAAATGTTCTTTGCCTAGCTAAAAGAATCTAGAAATATGTACTCTACTACTAAAGGGTACCAACATTATTGTAATTTATAAATTCCTATATATGTACTTGTACTGCCTCATGAAGTGGAATACATTTCAACAGAAATGCCTCTTCAAGTATTTTAGCAAAACACCCATTCACTTTCTTTCTTAATGTAAATTAAATAATTGTTGGTCTCACTTTCAATGTTGGAACCTTCACCTTAAAGCTGACTGAACGTCTTGAACATTTTCCTTTGCAAAACAAGTTGCTAGTTTTGGCACAAGTGTCGAGAAATCCAAAACGAAATGACCAGAAATTTGTCTCTTGCGTTACTTACTACCTTTCGAGGGATTATTTGCATGATGAATAATCTTCCGAGAGCAATGACAATAAGTTGAGGAAGGAATTCAAGTTGAATATTCCATATCTATCAGAGGGGTAAGATAAGTTACACCGCCGCCCACATGCATATAGAAGAACGTAAGTCGAGAAAAGAGTACATGGATATAGGACACCAAACTGTACTACAACATGTTTGCTTTATCCATAATCTAATCTACAACAGTACCAAGGAAAAACATCTACTAGTTTCGATTCCATTATACACCCAACTACATGATAGCCACATCCAACATTTAGCTGTTCTCAGCAACAGCCTCGTCAATTTCATCTGCATGCTCTCTCAGTACATTCCACTGATCCATGCTCAATGAGATGCCTGGAAAAGGAAAACGCTACAGTTAGTTTCAGTTTCCAACTCCTGCAAATACATGGACGATAAATACAACAACATACCCAGTATAAACTATTCCTATACGTGGGTTCTAGGGAGGGTGGTGGGCATACACAGACCCTACCCCTACTTTTGCGGGGTCCAATAGATCCTTGGCTCAAGAAAGGTCTTTTCAGGAGAAAAATGGTTTGAACTAAAAGATTTGAAGAAAAGATATAAGATGAATAAAAATATAAATAAACTTGTGTTGAGAATAGAAGATATAATTAAAGCAGTTAACAATTGGTGCAGGAGTTGTTTGATGTTTTATTTCAAGTATGAAGAACCGAGGAGATGCAACGGTACATACATAAGAGTACAAGAGCAAATTCCAGGACATGCTGAGGAATCTAAACAGATCAGCAAAAGAGGCCACAAAAATAAGCATAACATCTGAATTCAGCTATAACCTGGTTCAATCTAGCATTGGATAAACCAGCTCGTTCTCTCTTTCTACAAGGTCCCCTATGACCCAATTCAGCTTAATTAACAATGCTCATTTCTAACATCAAAGGAAGGAGCAATGCTAGAGAGACAGCGTGCAGTATCTATCTTCAAGAGTGACTTATGCTGGTCTTGCATATCAATCACTACTAATGCATCTCAAAGTATGTCAGCTTGAGAAGCTCAGTACTGCAGTAAACATTAGTTAATGTGACTAAACAGCACAAAGGTAATAACTCCCCCCTTTTCGAATTGAAGAAACAACCACTAACCTTGTGAAAATAAGTCCACATCCTCCAGTATCACAGGTTATAATTTATTGTACATTGTACAAGATGTGGATGTAGACCTTATAGGAAAAGGAAAAAGCTCTGGGGAAGAAAGCTAACGTTTGGAAGGACAGAGTCACCAAGGCATAGAGAAAAATGTTAACAGTTTCCTAGCCAGTGGAAAAGAGCTCCCTATTGTTTAACCAAGAACTAGCATTGGCACAACCTCTTCTTCTGACCAAAAAAGCCACATTCAATGCATACATTGATTTCTACACAACGGAGTAAACTTCAAAATATCTCTGGAGCAATATGATATTGCTGTAGATTCTTCATTTCCCTAGAATTGACAATGTCAACCCAGTATGATATGATTTGAGTTAATCTGTCTGATTACAATAATAACCATGCCAGTTCATACAACACAAACTATATGACATGTGAACAAAGCATCAGTCCTCGGCAACTAGAAACAACAAGATTGTTAGTGAGCAATTTTCCTTTCTGCGGATTACCTACAGTTCATATGTCATTACTTAAGCTAATGATGAAACCTCCCAGGAGGGTATAATTCCGAATTGGCTCGTGTATATAGAAGATGTTCCTTCCATCAACCAATTTCATATAGGAACAATGAGAATTGCCTAGTTCTTTTTAATGGGATTGGTATCTGAGCTAGCTCGTAGGCACCTCAACTACTCCACCGAGTATCTATTACTACTTCCCACAAGGACAGGTACTGGGTACCCCTCCCACTTTATTGACCAACAGGCCACACCTCAAGTGTTGCTAATTGACAATTCTTAGAACCGACTGAAATTGCAAATGCAAAAAAAAAAAAAAAAAAAAAAAAACATATCCTCCAAGTAAACATCATATTAATACTGAACCTGTTCCATCAACAAGATAACCAAAATTTATCCTCAAGTCTCCAAATTTTATAGCAGTCTCTTAGTCTTAATATTCTTTGTCCTCAAGTCTCCAAATTTTATTGCAGTCTCTTAGTCTCAATATTCTTTCTTCTCCAAAGGTAAAAAACAATTTGCCGTCTATGGATATTAGGATTTAATTGTATATAGGTAGCCTTGTGCAAACATAAATACTGTTTCCCATGAATAAGTACACCAAGCAATTTGTGACCTATATCTGCTTTGTTTCAAGGATGTTGAAACTGCTTGCATATCTAAGATGTGTTAGGGAAAATACTATAATATTGATACCAGACAGGAATTCAAAATAGTAAGTGAACCATCACAAACATTGTGTCACCGAAAACCACTACCTTGAAAGCGATTTCGGCTCGATTCCGGAGAAAATCGTTAAGGCCAGTCACTCCGCAAGGTTCCACAACTCTTTAAACGCTTACACTCGTGGCTATAAGTTTGGAGTGGCACAAATACAATAACTCAGAAACTATTCGAGCTAATGGAAGAATTGGTGAAGGAGAGAGTAAATAAAAGAGAGGTTTCTTTGTTCTCTTCTGTATACACAATTCCTAAAACGAAACATGAGGAGACCAGAGAGAAAATAAAAAAAGATACTGAGAAACCTAAGAAACTTTTACGACTCCCGTGTCTCAGTTAACAACTGAAAAGCCCCTTCTTACTTGTCACGGCCAACCAAGAATTATAATTTACTCTTCACTCTAGAGTCTAGAGTAATAAAAACCCTAAATGCAACATAGATAAAATCATCTATGTAACTAGCCTCGCCCAAATCGCAAACACAAACGGAATGAAACAACGAAAACGAAAACTACTAAAAACACAGATACCAAAACCAAAGGATTGACAACAAAATGAAAATAAATAACTACCTTTTCTGCCGGGCATTTGCTTGCCATCTTTCACATAAAACTCTCGAATATCCACCATTATCCTTCCTCCAAAGCTCCTAACTGTTACTCTTCGATTCTTAGAAATCTGAAACAAAGCCACACCACAAAAATCAGAGAAGAGTAGAAAAGTGATACAAAAATGCTTGTGTGAAACTAAAAAGGTACCTCACAAACGACGATGCCATCTTCATCGTCAGAATCATCGGTTCTGGAAGCTTTCTTAGGAGGATTGTCGCCTTCAGAAGCGTATTCATTCTCTTCCTTTCTCTTTCCGAACCTTCTAGACATTTCTTCTGCCCGTACAGAAATGGTTTGAATGGGGAATGGAGTAAGAGGTAAATACCCTTTAGGCCGTTTGAGATGGGCCCTTGCATTATTGGGCCTCAGATGGTTCTCAACCTATTTTAAGCCCAATCAATTAAAAAAGTGTCCGAATTTATCCATCTATTGATATTATTGGAACTATTAATTCAAATTAAATGTTATAACCACAGTTTCATTTAATTCTAATTCATAGTAAATACTGTGGCATTCGCCTCTCTCCCCAGAAATCTCGCTCGCCACTCTCCCTCGCCTCTCTCACTTTATACAAACACAAATGTATAAACTGTGTTTGTGTTTGAATAAAGAGAGAGAAAACTGTATATACAAATACAAATACATATAATTTCGTCTTGTACACTTATAATTATACAAATACAGATCTTCCCCTACCAGTTCTCTTTTGTCTTTCTCTCTTTATCACTTTATACAAATTACAATGTATAATTTGTGTTTGTATAAAGCTACAACTTACAGTTGTATACAAAAATACAGTTACATATACATATACAAATTTATATTTATATATATATATATACACACGACTGAAAATCACAACAAAAAAACATATACTTATATAACTTACAATCAAGTCAGATTCTTATTTGTATACAGATTCCAAATATATTCGTATACAATTGATTTTTATGTATAAGTCTACCGAATATACAAATTAATAGCCATAACAAACATTAAATTTGTTATGGAGCGCAATTATGCAAACTATAGCTATAACATATAAATATGATTTTCTATGTTTGTTAAACCTAAAATTTGCTGGCTATTAATATGTATATTTCGGTATACATATACAAAAGAATCAATTGTATAATTGTTTCGGTATACATATACAAAAGAAATCAATTATATAATATGTGTTTGTGTAAAGCGAGAAAGAGAGAAAGACAAAAGAAAACTGGGCAGGGGAAGATCTGTATTTGTATAATTATAAGTGTACAGGACGAAAATATATGTATATGTATTTGTATTTGTATATACAATTTTCTCTCGCTTTATACAAACACAAACACAAACACAATTTATACATTTGTGTTTGTGTAAAGTGAGAGAGGCGAACGAAAAGATATGTATTTATACAATTTTCTCTCACTTTATACAAACACATTTTATACATTTGTGTTTGTATAAAAGTGAGAGAGGAGAGGGAGAGACTACCAGCGAGAAAATTAAAGGAGAGTGGTGAGCTAAAATTTCAGGGAGAGAGGCAAATGGCAACAGTTTGCTACGGGTTACAATTAAATCAAATTTTGACGAGGTAATGTATATGTTTTGAATCACCTTGTGTAGCCTATAACCATATATATAATGTATGTAACTTTCAATGTACGTGCTTCTTATTAATATATACTTGTAGTTCATATGTGTGTAATGGTAGATTATTCATGAACTTGTTATAATTTATATTTCAGATGTGATCCTTTTATTCATGTTTGCAATTAATTTTTCTTTTCTGGATATGATCTGTGAAATTAGGACTTGTGCATTGGACTCGGCATGGGGATTGACGATTAAGTGTATGTTAGTGCACAACAATGACCAAGGATGCTAGAGTGTTGACACGAATTAAGTAGCAGGAATCATGAAATAAAACTAACTGTCAAAGCGGGCAAAAATATTCTTCTAAGTGTGAGCAAGGACAATTTTGGCTAATGCAAATGATTGGCATGTATCAATTGTTTTAGTTTGTTTGTTTGATTTTGATTTAACAATTAGTTTAAAAGAAATAAAAAAGTCTTTAGAATTTTGTGATTTTAAATAAAAGATTTGTTGAATTTATCAAAATATCTTTTAATTTATAGTTTTAAATATACTATATAAAAGTTACGCCCGACTGTACCCCCTAAGCTCGCCCAACGCCCAATGCTCAGGGCTTGCCTAATAAATCTTACACAAATTATGTGTTAAAATCTTTAATTAATATTGTTGACCCTCATAATTCTTTAATAAGTGAATGATACTTTAATAATTTTTTAATCTATAGAGATAAGAAGATTGTGAGTAACTCAAATAACAAGTTGTAGTGTCACATCTTTACTAGTTAGTAGCACATTGAAGGTGATTATTTAGTACGTAACATTTCTTTTGAAAATATCCAACAAAATTTTACTTTTTCACTTATCATTGGTCTTCATGGTTTTGTCATATGTCTCAAAATTATCATATTTTATTTAGATATTTGAAAGTAATTTTATATTTATTCATGATGGAGTGATGTTTTTATTATAATAATATTGATTATTTTCTTTTAGGGGGTAAATTGTATAGTATGATAAAAAAAAAGTATTTTTAGAAATAGTGATTCTTTTATTATTAGGAAGTTAAGATATTAGATTATTTATACTTGTATAATCATATTAGAAATTTTATTTTCTATTAGTTTCCTTAATAATATTTGTAATTATTTCAAACTACTAATATATTTTTATAATTTTGTGTTATTATATTATAAACTAAATTTTTAAAAATTCATAGGGCTTACGCCTCACGTCTCGAGGCATACGCCTCATCCTATACTAAGTAAAACTCCCCTGCCTTTTAAAACATTGATAAGATAGTTTAAAATATTTTAATTAAAATTGATATAAAATGTATCTCAAGAAGACAAACAGTTGGGCATGAATTGAAATAGATTTCTGGAGCTACTTAGAAACATGGTACCCTTTTTTTTCCATGACCAGAGACAGTAACACAATTGTCTTTGTTAGGACAAATAATTGACATGACATGTGTCCTAGCATATAAAACAAATTGGAAAGTTTAAACAAAATCACAACTTTTTCCAATTAATTTCTTTTTAGTCTTCCTGGTTGACCTCAAGTCAAGATCATATATAATTTCACTTAAACAAACTAAACCACAATTAAAACTCGTTTATTTTCTTTCATTTTTATTCTTTATCTATGGATGGAAATGTTTGTTCTTAAATAGTTAAGTATACACCACTTTTTCCATTACTGGTTTTTATTTTTATGAGACTATGTATAGTAATTGAACAATTCAAATGACCCAAACTAGGAAGGGGTCAATAATATTATAAAGAAAGAAATATCCTATAAATCAATAGATTCTTATGCTTTCACTTTCATTACTTTTCTAAAAAAAATTGTTCGAACTGTTTTTTTCTTGAGTCGAGGGTCTATGAAAACAACTTCGAGACAATGTCTCCGATCGTCACTTAACTTTGAATGGTGCACTTAAAAAGTTACTGAACTTAGGATAGTTCAATTTGAATATCTTATTTTTTTTTGAAAAATAATTTAAAATAAAAATTAGATTTCAACAAAATTTAATGAAAAATTTATTTAAATTGGTTGAGTGACTTTCTAAGTGAAACATCAACAGTTTAGTGATTTCTAAGTGAAATATCAATAATTGAGTGATTTTGAGTTATAAAACAAAGTCGAGTGACTTTCTAATTGAACTACTCTAAATTGAGTGAGTTTCTAAGTGAGCTATTCTAAGATGAGTGACCATCTGAGAAATTATCTCAAACATTTTCTCTATCTCTGAATTAGAAGTAAGTATGCGTACACTCTATCTTTTCAAATTCACTTTGTGGGAGTATATTATTGTTTATTTAGAGCCCAACATGTCTATGTCACTAGCTAGGATCCACCCATACCTATGAAAGGAATTTTAGCTCATTCCTCCCTAGTGCCACTCGCTCTCAATGTCATTCTCCGCGGTGTGCGCAGAATTTTACACAAATAATGTCATTTTCCATCGCACTCAATATTTATTATATATTTTTATTTCTTTTTAATATATATTTTTATCGCATTGATAAGATAAATACTATCAAGTATTTTTCGTATAACTTCTGAATATTTGAATTTAAATTTTAAATTGAATTGACCTAATCCACTTTAATAATGAATATTACTTAAATTAACTCTTGATAAATAAAAAATATCAAATAAATTAAAACAAAAGGAGTATTACTTTTATATTTCAGTAAGTGTGTTTAAATATGAAATTGCAGTAATTTTAAGATATTGCCTCTTATCTCAAATCATTACATTTATTTTCTATTATATTTAAGCAGTGTCAATCTACAATATATTATATATTAATAAGATTAAGAACAAGAGGAGTTTGAGAAAATAAAAGCAGATTGATTGTTCTGCTGTTTGTGCTTTATATTTATAGACTTTGTACATGTTTATGATTAATATAAGAATCCTTATCTACTACGTATTCTAATGGAAGAGTAATCCTTTTGTTACAATGAATAAGCTACAATAATCGAATTCTAGTTGATGATGGACTCTAATATATATAGATATAATATGTTTATTATCATTGATAAAAGTATTATTAATATACAAAAAAAATGTATGAACGAGTATTGCAACGTATAGACATAAAAGGTCCCATGGAAGTATCGATCAATCCACAATATTTTACATTGATATATATAAATATCAATTTCATATATGGATGAATTAACATTCCTGCAATGATCATGATAAGGAAGTTGGTTTTGGGAGGATGATGAGTTACACTGGGACTAAGATACAGAGGCATATTCATGATTTGAAAGATAAGCATGTCATCCTTCAAATGCCGCGTGATGTCCATGAATTATCAATTATTTTTTTTACAAATAGAAATAATGATGATATCTAAGAAATAAGCGTTATTCAGAATGATTAGGCGTTAGACGTTAACTTACACCTCCTAAGTATAGGGTGTCATTCTCAATTGCGTGATGGGCGCAAAACAGGACAAAGTTTCTTGCCTATATAAGAGGCTTCTTAATTTATGTAGTCACAAAATACATCCTCTAAGAAACAAAAAATAAAAAAATGTCATTAACAGAGCTTGAACTTCCTGGGTTCCGTTTTCATCCCACTGAAGAAGAACTTATCAATTTTTACCTCAAAAGAATTATCAATGATGAT
Source organism: Solanum tuberosum (assembly GCF_000226075.1). Taxonomy (NCBI): domain Eukaryota; kingdom Viridiplantae; phylum Streptophyta; class Magnoliopsida; order Solanales; family Solanaceae; genus Solanum; species Solanum tuberosum. The sequence continues at coordinate 60,688 of NW_006239647.1, read as the reverse complement.
AAAATCGATTCTAATACCATTGGTTTTCTCAACATATATCTCTATGATCCTTGGGAGTTACCTGGTTAGTAAACTCCTTAATACCATCGTAGTGTTTAAATTATATACATTGATAGTATAACTTTTATTTTTTTGTATCATAATGTAAGTTTAAATTTATTTATTCTGGACCATACATTTTATTTCTTTAAGTGGTTAAAATCAAAATCAATTTAATTATTTTTAAAATTATTAAAATCAAACTAAATATAATATACGATTTTGATTCGGTTATGAATCAAAAATAAAAGAAACAATTCATTCAAAAAGGGAAAAAAAGACAACAATTCATTCAGAAAGAAAACTAGTTAATACAACTAGCATTACACAACTCCTGATCACTGAATTTAATGTGAAGGTGAAATGACATTCCTAATCTCACCAAGAAGTGTCATACATACCATTTTTGGCCTTGACAAGGAAGAGGCAATATTTAAAAATGTTCATAAAAAATGTTATATTATGTATATTACTTACCTTTTTGTTGGTGTGTGTGTGTGTGTGTTAAATAGGGATGGCAAGAATAGGGGAAAGAGAGTGGTATTTTTTTGTACCAATAAACAGGAAACATGGTCCTAAAGGGAGGCCCAATAGAACAACAAGAAGTGGTTTTTGGAAGGCAACTGGTTCTGATCGTCAAATTCGTTCTTCATTAGAACCAAAAAAAGCCATTGGTCTTAAGAAAACTTTGGTTTTCTATGGTGGAAGGGCACCTAAAGGCACCAGAACAGATTGGGTCATGAATGAGTACAGACTTCCTCATGGACATAAGGTACTTCAATTTATTATGCAAACACACAATGCTAAATTATATCGTTATTTCGTTTCTTCGTGTATTTACTTATTCATATTTTAAACTCTTGAATGAAAAATTTAATTGAATAAAGAATTTTTACGCTATTGGTGTAATTTAGTTATCTAGTTTAGTTTTCAAGTAGCTGGTTCCAGGGGCGGATCTACATGGAGGTTAGGAGGGTCACCCGACCCCCCTCGTCGAAAAATTACATGGTATATGTAAGGTCAAATTCTGTTTTTATGTGTGTATATATTAAAATGAACCCCCTAAACACATGTAAAGAGGCTAGCTCAGTGGTAAAGGGGATTCAAGAATTCGCTTGGACGTTCATGGGTTCAATTCTGTGCAATAACACTTTCCTAAAATTTTTCTTGTTTTCTTCATTTGGAAAATCAAATAGCAAGGCTGAGATGGGCTCAACATTTTTGGGCTGGAGCTTTATTGTTTTTTTTCTTCATTTTTTAATGTTATTTCTCCTTTTCAATATTCATTATTTCGAATTTCTAAGGCACATTATTTTCATTTTTGTATTTTATTATTTTTGTCTCCATTGCTCATTTTATTTTTACGTAACTCTCTTTTTATATACTAATTCAAAGGAACTTTTTAAAAAACTGTCAATTATTCTTAAACTTGAAATTGAGATAGAGAAAAAAAACTTTAAAGATAAGTTAAACTTAATCGAATGAATAAATTTGAAAGACATGATTATTCATCATATTTCTTTCTCATTTTTTCAGTTCTATTCTAGAGAGACGTAAACTACATTGATATGATTTATTCATTTTTTTTAACGATGAAAAACCTTATAAATTGAATAAATGAACAAAAAATTGGCGATGTCATTTATTTATCGTTTTAATATGCATTATAATATTAGTAACTCAATCCCCACACATTTTAAAGAGTGTTAAACAATTTTTAAAGTAACATACTAATTTAATTTATTTTAAAAATTCAAAATAAAGTAAAATAATAAAAAAATAAAGAAAAAAATCATTTTAAAAAAAAGAATCAATGAAGCATAGTAAAAGTAGGAAGAAACGCTAAATGCGGCATGACAAGGCAAGTTTATATTTAATGGATTAAGGATAATTTTTTCTTTCCCAATCTGTTTTGCTCCATTTTCTTATTTACTTCTTATAAGTTGAACTCCCTCCACGAAAATCCTGGCTCCGTCACTGGCTAGGAAGAAACGCTAAATGCGGCATGACAAGGCAAGTTTATATTTAATGGATTAAGGATAATTTTTTTCTTTCCCAATCTGTTTTGCTCCATTTTCTTATTTACTTCTTATAAGTTGAACTCCCTCCACGAAAATCCTGGCTCCGTCACTGGCTGGTTCTACTTGATTATTATGGACAATTTACTTGTAATTATTTATTATCATTCATGTGATACGATATAATAGTGCTAAAATTATATCAGTGTATATTATTGTAGTATGTTTGACCAAGTTTATCGGCATTAGTTAATTGCTATTGGATCCAATGTCGCTAAAGGCTTTAGGGACATATACAAAGAGTGTTAATTGCCGCTAAAAATACATATTTAATGACAATTAAGCTATTGCCATTAATTAATTGCCGCTAAAAATTATTTTTGATTTAGTGAGCCAGAAATATTTATGTTAGAAAGTTGAGATGTTTGACGAGCTTTTAGTGGTAAAAATGTGTTTTCGAGTAGTAGCACAAACTGTTTTCTAGAAGGTGCAAAAAGTAGTGACTTTTTCTTATGGAACCCTTGGCCAAATATAAATTTTTGCTCTAATATTACAAACATGTATTTTTTAAATTGATTGAAAATGCAGAGTATTTTTCAAAAGCACCTTTTCTGAAAAATAGTTTGAATTTTAAAAGTTTGACCAAACACGCTACGGTTAAAACTTCATGTTTCAAGTAACTGAGATGTTGGATGCAGGATCATGACATAGTACTCTGCAAAGTGTATAGAAAGGCAACCTCCTTTAAAGTATTGGAGGAAAGGGCAATGATTGAAGAAGATGCAGCAAAACCATATTTGGCATCAGCTGCTCCTCATGATGAATCACAGGACATGCTTGTTTCTTTGGAATCATCATCAAAAAATGACATGTATTTCAAAAGTTGTGAAGAAGAAAATCATGAATTGTTAGGATCAAATGCATTTGTGGAACCACCCAAATTTAGCATTGACTCATTGTCAAGTCCTCTTTGGAGTACAGGGCAAGACTTGTGGACTCTATTTTCTTTGTCCTGAAAATAAAATCACCTAGTACTATTTCAATATGGAAAACTTTAGTAATTGCATCCTCTAATGTTGGAATTATTGACTTTGTGGAGAATAATTGTAATCTGATAGTTTCATGTTCCCTAATTCTTTGGGTTATGATTGAAATCAATTGTCATACAGTCCATCCGTTAAAAAGGACCCGTTTGACCCAAAAATACTTGGGAAGTGGTGTTTGCCCCAAGTTTTGAATACTAGAAAAAACTAGTATTTGGATCAAGTTCTAATATTTGTGAATTTTGAAAAATTCAAAAATTACTCCAAGCTTTTATATTTTATAAAAAATATCCATTATTTATTAATTCCAACTAATATTTATTACTATCTCCTTCGGAAAAGTTTGAGTTTTAATTTGAGTGATAAAAAGGAAAATTTGTGTTTATTGTGTTATAATTATAACTAAATCAACGACAAGTTTGAGTATGCGATTAATGTACTGTCTTGTCTATATTGTTATTTTGTTATTATTGATTGTTATAAATTATATTATAAGGTTATTTTATAACGAAACATATTCATTATAAAATGATAATATAAATTTATGAGTATTTTTAATAATTTTTAGAACTTATGGTATAAATCATATTTTTTTAAATAGTCAAATATTTTTTGAAAAAAATGGGGCCAAACACATGGTGAAACTTCACCCAAATATGATTTGCCAAGAATATTTGAGAACTTGGGGTCAAACGCTAACTTAGATTGCATTTCGATATGTGATATAAAGTCATGATTTTAACTCAGTGTTTGAATATGCGATTTAGAATCATGATGTCATATCTCAAATTCTCCAAAAACAAAAGTATGATTTGGAATTTCAAATCACGATTTCAGCTTTTAGAAATTAAATGTAAAACTTGACTCATAAGTTATAATTAGAAAACAAAAAGGCTCGTCATTTTAAATTTAAACATTAAATAATTATGTTAATATTACATCAATATTTAATTATCATTTTTATATATAATATTTATTGAAAATTTAAATATGTACATTTTAATTTTATAAAAATAAAAAATTAATTAGAGATTTCATAATAGATATTTAAAATAATTTCTCTCTATAAAATAATCTTAATATTAAAAGTGCATTGATACTTGTCTTTTTTCGTAATTTGACTCTCAAAAGCACTTTTAAAAAAATTAATCAAACAAACATGCTTATTTAAAACAATTTTCAAATGAATTAGCCAAACAAAAATTATTTTTTTCAAAATCATTTTTCTAAAAATCTTTTTTTTTTTTAAATTTTTTTTTAAAAAAAAAAACAGTTTTTAAATGTTACCTCAAACAAGACTCTCGGGCGGGTTAGATTATCATTTGTCAGGCATGATTTCAATTGTTTTAAGTCATAGAATTTTAAATTAATAATAATTTATATTAAAATAAATACAAAGTTCGACCAAGCCCTTAACTTGGTCTCTAACTCAGTCCCTAACCCTAGGCAATTATGTAGATTCATTGTTAACAAGCAAAGGCACCAACAAATTGTTATCTCCTGTATTCAGATTAACAAACTAGAAATAATAAAAGATGAAAAGAAAAACACAAAGAACTATCCGAATCCACAGAATCCATTGTGTGTCCTTAAAAAATTTAATCCCCTCAAGTACCCGAGGTTGCAGATTAATTCCTCCCAAGCTAAAACGGATTAACCATTAAAGAAGTAGCGGTACCTCAAACTTCGATAATTTCAACGAACTCAAAATGACAACAACGAATCACA
>NW_006239647.1:38570-51952 GCF_000226075.1 Solanum tuberosum | reverse complement strand
ATGTTTCTAGCTAACGATGAAGATTTTATCTTTTTCAAATCATTTAGCCTTAATATTCCAGACGAAGATTTTGTACTCTTCAAGTTAGAATATTTATTCAAACAAAGTATTTAACATATTGGTGAGAATAATTATTTACTTAAATATTCAAAAGATATAAAAATATGTAAAAGATCTTATTAACTCTTCAAATTTTATCGGTGACACATAAATTGGACAAATGAAATAATATATATTATTTGAAAATTACTTAGAAAGTACAATAATTTACAGTAATTAACAATAGAATATTTTAAAGACAAAATAAATTGATTGAATCTCGAAATTTTATTAGTACCACATAAATTAAGAAAGAAGAAATAACCTTTATTATTTGAAAATTGCGTAAAAGATATTACAAATCACACAACAATAATTAGCAATTTAGAATGTTAAAAGACATAAAATTTTTTTTACCATAATTAACCAATAATTAAAAATTTAAACTATTTTAAATTAATAATAAAGTTTGATTAACTCTTTAATTTTGTCTTTGTCACATAAATTGAAACAAAAAATGATACATATTGCACGGGCTCCGATGTCTAGTATATATATATAACAATCATGTGTATCCTATCACCTAGTAAAAGTAAACTAAAAACTAGCAATCGTTTACAACTCATCATGGTCATCATCGTCACCAGCACCTGATTCTCCTCCCGGTGCTCCACCAGACCTCTGATATACTGCAGTGATTATTGGGTTGCACACAGCTACCACTTCTTTAAGTTTTTCATCGTAATCCTCCTTCTCAACACTCTGCAAGTGCTTCTTTTGTCGCCGTTTCAATCTTCTCTTTCTCATCAGACTCTAGCTTGTCTGCAAGCTTATCCTGGTCATTTATTTGGTTTCTCATGTTATATACATATGTCTCCAGGCTGTTTCTAGAGTCAATTCTTTCTTTTACTTTCTTATCCTCCTCTGCTTCCTTGACCATATGTTCAATTTCTTCTCGACTCAAGCGACCTTTTGTTATCTCCTGTATTCAGATTAGCAAACCAGAAATAATAAAAGATGAAAAGAAAAACACAAAGAACTATCCGAGTCCACAGAACCCATTGTGTGTCCTTAAGAAATTTAATCCCCTCAAGTACCCGAGGTTGCAGATTAATTCCTCCCAAGATAAAACGGATTAACCATTAAAGAAGTAGCGGTACCTCAAACTTCGATAATTTCAACGAACTCAAAATGACAGCAACGAATCACACACAGACACGATCGATCGATTTTGTTTTGTAAGAAATGTATGCAAAAGAAGGGAAGAATTCGATGCAAAAAAATGAGAGAAAACTTCTCTATTTATAGCCAACAAAGGGTAAAGGTCACAACCCTTTGGAAAGAAGACAACCTTTTAGAAAGGTCACAACACTTTGGAAAAAGGCATAACCCTTCAAACGGTCACAATCCTTTAGAAAGGACACAACCTTTCATAAAGTTCACAACCCTTCGGCATAATCACAACTCTTCAGGAGAGTCACAACCCTTCATTTCCTGTTCATACCTTTAAAACCCAACACAAATCACTAGGTAATTATGCTTAAATCAGACCTAAGATTACTGCTACTAGTATAGATTAAAAAGAGAACGATCGAAAAAAGAATTTGATCAGGCTAAGTGTGGTGGATCCACTTATTTAATTGCACAAGCAAAATTAAAAGTTGCTTTTAATACTTAAGTTTAGAGTCTTCAGAAAATGCTATCGACGAAACAACTCTTTATCCATATGTGTCGTAACCCACTACATTTTAGGTGGAATAATGGACATTTTATTTAGCAAAAAATATTTGAGTTTATTATCAACTAGTCCAAAGAACTTAAAACAATAAAAAAAATAATCTGAAACTTACCCTCTGAATTTTAAAGTATATGCCTTTATTTGCGCTCGGAACGATTTTTGTACACCCCAACCCAAAACTCACCTCGAAAGTGCCTTTGAAAACACTGATTGATGCATAAAACTTTTTAACTTTATTTCGCGTGTGTGACCAAATGGAAGTTCCATGATGGAACACAAACGAACTAATACATATTTTAGATGGACCAAACCTTGTTATTAATGTGTCACGTATTACACAAACGTGCTAAATAGATCACACATATAAAGCAGCAACTTATATTAGTAATTAATTAATTAAGCTGCCTACTGTCCAAATGGCCTTTGATTAGCACAGTCCAAATTGTTTCCAGGATCAACTCCCAAAATTTGACAATATCTCCTATAGAACCCAATTCTGTTATCCATTTGTGCATTTGAACCTTTGTTACATTCAATTCCACCATTGATGATGTTGGTGATCACACCAAAGCCCGGGACGCGGCCAGCGGCAGAATCAGCAGCAGAGGGACTCCATCTTCCAGTAATGACATCGTGTGCCGATGGTTTTGGCTGCTGTGGTGTCATCCAGAACCACAACGCTGTTTTGAATGACACTACTGCATCATTTGCTACCAAATCTGGGTTGTTTAGCAGATTCACACCTATTGCTCTCCCTGCTGGTCCATAATTGTAGTTGCTGCATAACATAATTATTAGTATTAACTGACAGTAACAAAAAGGGTTTTACATAGTCCGTGTATAATTTGCTTTATTTGTGATGTTACTTATTTAATTCTTTACGTATAATTATCTTTTAGGTGACTTGATAGCAGGGGATTCCACAGAGCATATTTAGCCTTTCAGCTGCAGATTCATTAATTTTAAATATATAAATATTCTCTTAAACTTTATCTTATTTTACATTTATGCTCTCTAACTTTGATAATGCACAAATAGACACTCAAATTTGTATAAAATTGAACAAATAGACACACACATCCTACGTGACATCCTACATGACAATTTGTGTCCTACGTGGTGTCCTATGTGTATTATGCCACATAGAACTCATGTGTCTACTTGTTCAACTTTATACAAGTTTAAATGTCTACTTGTGCACACTCAAAGTTGGAGGATATAAATGTGAAATGAGGCCAAGTTAAAAGGCATATTTATGTATTATGCCAATTTAGTACTGAAAATCTTAAAATTCTAAATTTGCCTCTGCTTGATAAGGTAAGAAATTATATTTTTAAAGATATCTTTTTACAAAAGTTAAACTAAAAAGATAATTATAGGTAATTATACACCCAAATAAAAAGGGATAATTAGTAACCTGAAGAACAAGATAAATTACATGTTATAACAAGTTAATTACAATAAATTGACAATAGTGTGAAATTCTTTACTAAGTGACCGTATGATAATTGATTAGAATTATGCAGATATTAATAAACGAGGTTTAGTCTTACTAGGAAATTTGGATAGGACCTCGACCAAAGTACTTTTTGCCAGGAGCACAGGGCCACTGCTGATTTGCAACACAGTAATCTCCAGGACTTCCTTGTTCCTGTTTGAAGCAATATCCCCATGAATATGGTCCATCTGGTGCTGTTGCCCATCCACCTAATTAATATTCATAAATTGTCATAAACACCTACTACTTTCAAAAATTAAAATATAAAGAAAATACGCCGCATAAATTGAGACAGATGAAAATATACCAGTAGTTTCATGAGAAGTTTGAGCCAAAAAGGCAGCAATTTCCTTCTTACGAGTATTAGTATCACCGGTAGTTCCAAAGGCAGCAAATGATTTAGTTGCTGTTATAAAAGCTTCATAAGTATAGAAGCCTTTCGCAGCACAAGCAGCATCGTTTCGATGCAGAAATATTCTCTCAAATAAATTTTTATTTATAACACTACCAACATCTTGTGCCAAAACACATTTTAGACACAAAACACTAAACAAACCCAATACTAAAAGCCTCATTTTGTTAAGTTTCTTTTTAATTATGGTTTTTAGTTGAGAAAATGGTTGGTATTTATAGGGAAAATATAGAATTTAGAGGTGCAGAATTTTCAACTGAAGTTTCATATAGTAATTTATTCTGAGTGGAGAAGTATGACTTGTTAGGTGTGTTTGGTACAAAAGGAAAATGTTTATTTTTGAAAAATAATTTTCTAATAAACGATGTTTATTAAAAATGAGAAAAATGATTCTCGAGCACTAATGAATATAGAGAAAATAAGTTTCAAAAATAATTTTTTGTATTAATTGTGTCCTCTCTATTATTCCTCACCCACCTTTGATAATATTTATCTAAATAATATAAAAAATATTTTAAAGATAATATTATTTACTTACGCACCAAATATAAAAAAATATTAATATTAAAATGATTTTAATTGAACCTAACACACCCCATTGTGTATGTTAGCTCTTAGCCACACATCACATGTATTTTGGTCAGTCTTTAACTTTATGGAGTGGCAGAACAAGACTTTAACTGAGTCTTGAAAAGAATTTTCTTAAATAATAATTAAAGAATAAACAATTTGTTACTAGTTATGACTCGGTCTCCGTTTGTTCTGAATCTAGCCATGTTTGTTAAACGCATAATATATAAATATGATTCTTAATTTGATTTTAACGGATAATTATGCTCTCTAATTTTGAGTATGTACAAGTATATATTTAAACTTGTATAAAATTAAACAAGTAAACACACGTATGTTACATGACATAATACACGTAGGACGCCACATAGGACACAAAATTCCAATGTAGAGTGTCATGTATGATGAATGTGTCTATTTATTTAATTTTATACCACCCAAAATTAAAGGACATGTATCATGCCTTTCTTAAAAGTTTGACGCTGGCCAATCACAATATATATATATATTCCACTTTCATTCTGATATCTTGATTACTTGGACCAAATCGTCAAATTTTTACTGTTCGACTTTCATTTGTTGATAGTTAACAAATTGTGACACAAAATATGAAATGTTTTTTTATATTGTTCCATTAGTAAATATTTACTAAATCATGACACATTTTGCTAGAATCTGAATGCACAGCATATGTTGAAATGGAAGTTTTTTTTTTTTTTTTTTTTTTGTAATCACTCTTTGAAGATTATCCATATTAGATACACATAAGTGATTTTCAAAGCTTTAACACACGTTTTCATCAATATAGCAATTTTAGGTCATCAAATTATATACATTTGACTTGTTCCACTAAAATATATTACATTCATTTTCTCTATTTACTACGTTAGCAATTTTATTCATTTTCTCTATATCAAATTTATCTCTTTTTGTTTGAAGATATATATATTTGCATGCTCTTCTGATCTGTATAAATGTTACACTACTCCTCCTAGTGATAATGACGCTATATCTTTAAAGCAAAAATGTAAAAAAATAAATAAGGTGACATCTAATAATGATGCCACATCTTTAATGCAAAAATCACAAACCGTAAAAATAAATAAGGTGACATCTAATATGATCAAATTTTACAATATAAATGCCATGATATTTTAAAATTACTTCCTCTATTTCAATTTATATGATTCATTTTTCTAAATTCGTTTAGAAAAGACTCGACATATTTTTATATTTAGTAATAGTTTATTTTTAAAATACCTATTTTTTACCTTTAATGATGAAATGATTTCATACAACTATTATCACTTATAGAGCTGTCAATATGGACTGACCCACCCATCCATGCTAACCCATACATGCTTTGAAATTTTACGGGTCAGGCCGGGCTAGCCATTTTTTGTGTGGGCCAGATCATCAAATTTCTACTGTTCGCCTCACTTTTTGATTGTTAACACATTGAGAAACAAAATATGATTTTTTTATTTTATTGTTCCACTAGTAAATATATTTTAGATCATGATACATTTTTGCTAGAATCTGAATGCACACAACATATGTTGAAATAGAAGGTTTTTTTTTTTTTTTTTGTAATCCCTCTTTGAAAATTATCCATATTAGATACACATAAGTGATTTTCAAAGCTTAAACGCACGTTTTCATCAATATAAAATTTTTACGTGATTAAATTATATACCTTTGACTTGTTCCACTAAAGTAGATATCATCACTCACTCACAACTTAGCCAAACTTTCCATAGAACTTTTGCTCGAGGGTCGATAACTACATTAGCTTTGTCTCGATCCCGATGGTAAAAATATATTATAATCATAATCTATAAGCAATTCTAGTCATCTATATTTGTATGCTCTTGTGATCAGTATAAATGTCACACTGCTCCTCCTAGTAATAATGACGCTATATCTTAATAATGAATTAATTTTACACAAACGTTGTCATTTTATTTTGGATTACAAATTTCAAAATTCATATATATATTTTTTTAAAACTCGAGTATAATTATAAAAATATTATAATTGACACTTAGCCGCCTCTAATATGACACATTTGGGCGCTAGTGAAGTGAAAGAGATAGAGTTCACCTACCCACTTTTCATTTCCTCCACAACTTCACCAAACACATAATCAAATACTATTGCTTCCACGTTTTCCCATACAAATTTTACTTATAAATTCCAAAGAATGTGTTCCCTACAAGGATTCTGCTGATATTTTTTTTATTTCACTCCTACAAGGTACTCTCCTCTTTCAAATTTTATGTATTTGTGTTTGATTGAGATCTGAAATTGCACATATGAAGTGATAATTATGAGCAATTAGGTGTTTGAATTTTGCAGAAAACTGCTCTGCATTTGAGCAAATAGACTAATAAAATGGCAGTGCTTAAGCTCCCAGTTGCAGTAACGTGCGGAAGAACTAGTGGTACAGAATGTTCAGCAAGAAGAACCTTAAACAAACCCTTTTTAATTAAGACTTCAACATGGAACAATTATCTTGGATCAAGATCTACCAAGAGGTCTAAATTGAACAATGTTATTAGAAATTGTGGGTTATCCAGTGACGACCGAGCTGTTGATTACAACTTAGATTCTTCTAATCTTGAAGAGAAATTTGGCTCAACCAGAGATCGACTCTCAAATGAAGGAGCTATGTAAGATTTCCATTTTACTCATTTTTTTCTAGGAGTTAGGAACCTTGTGTATATTGGTGATTTTTTTTTTTTTAAATATAAAGTGTATTAGAGAGTGTTTCCTTTATCTTGTTTGTATGTTTATTCAAAGTGCATTTGGCTCAACACCATAAAAAAAAGATTTTGTTATGAAAATTAGATTCATGGGGAAATTCTGCCAAGAAATATAGGTGTGGTTCAGTTCTTACTGTACTCCGTTCCCTCTGCTAAATTTTAGACCTCAGTGCATTGTCAGGGACATCTATTGATCAATTGCCAACTCAGGATGTACAAACTGAACTTATAGTGCTTTCTTTGCCTGCTATTGCTGGACAAGCAATTGAACCATTGGCACAACTAATGGAGACAGCTTATATTGGACGAATGGGTTAGTCACTGTCCGATATTCCATTTAGTTTATGCTTCTGCTTGCATTATACTGCTAGTACTGTCCTGTTTTTTCTGTACTTCTCTCTTTTGAGAATGGTATATTTGCTTGTGTGCTGAATCCACTAATTAATTGATTTCACTGAGATGATATCTTTATTATACTGGTTTTCGTTTCTGTTGAGCTTCCTATCATCCTGGCTTATTCTGAGAAATAAATGTAAGATGGTACGACTTCAGTTCTTCCTGTTGTTGAGAGGAGTGTGATTCATCTGATCTAGCCAGAGATAATTTTTTCCTGTGTATTACACTATATACTTTGTTATGTGTTCTAATCAGGTGGCCTCATGACCTTACCTTGTTACTTATTCATCTGAAGAACTTCAAGCATACATAGAAAATCTGTTAAATGCCAATCCTCTTGATTTTGTTCTACTCAGTTTTTTGAGATTTTGTGCATTCTTTCGAGCAATTGCTTTCTTGAGTTCTTTATTGAGGAACAGAAGTTACCCTTGGATTTCAAGTTTTTTTTTTTTTCAATTATATTAGTTAGCATGTGCTTCATATTTCCTAACTCAAATCTTTGGATAATTTTTTTCATCTTTCCATTTTTTCTACGAATAAGTGTTTTAACGGAAACAATGAACGCTAGTTCACTCCTGAAAAGCTCTTTGCTTTGATTAAAGGTGCAATGGAGTTGGCATCAGCTGGCATTTCTGTATCAATCTTTAACATAATATCAAAGGTGTTCAATATCCCTCTCCTGAGTGTGGCAACGTCATTTGTGGCTGAAGACATCTCTAAGTATGCAGATGAGGATTCCGCAACTGGTAAATTTGCATAGGTGCTAAAAGGGAATCTCCTTATAAGCATGGCACTTCTTTGATTACACATATACACAGGGTCACACATTCACCTATATATTTAGGCAGATGGTAAACAATTAAAAGATAAATATTATTTGAATGCATCTGAAAGAACCAAGTGTTTCCTGAAACAGCTGAAAGAAAGGCACTTCCGTCTGTCTCCACTGCCTTAGTTTTATCTGCTGGGATTGGTTTGATTGAAGCTGCAGCAATGTATCTCGGTTCTGGACCATTTCTCAGCATCATGGGTTTATCAACGGTAAGTAACCCTCACTGATACATTTGGACAGCCTGATTTGTTGTTTACATGCTATTATTTTTTAAGCTTGTATACTTTCCAATCACAGGCCTTGTATATGCTTGCAGATTGAAATTGCATTATGATAACTAGAATCTTGAACCCTTTTCAACAGGATTCAACCATGCGCATTCCAGCGGAGCATTTTCTTAAACTTAGAGCGCTTGGTGCTCCAGCTGTTGTGCTTTATCTGGCTGTGCAAGGCATCTTCCGTGGGTTTAAGGACACAAGGACCCCTGTAATGTGCTTAGGCAAGTCTTCTTAACTATTGGTACAATATTCATGGAAAGAGTTTTAAGACTTGGGTGTTAATCTCTTTGGTTTATACAATATATAAAACTCCCTGGTCTAACTTACCCAACTTTTTGTTTTTCATGTAATGCCTTTTGTCTACTTTGCATTTTTGCTAACACTTATCTTGAGAAAGGTTCTGTCTGTTCCATTGCATGCCTTCAAATAGCAGTTTGGAATCTAGATGAATGTGTGTAACTAAGTTTTTAGGATTGTAGATACGTTATTGTATATGTTTCAATATATCTCCACATCTAAGAAGAGCACTTATTTTTATTTTATTTTATGTAAGAATGGCATGTTCAGTGTCAAGTCATGTACTGATCAATCATAGAAACAGATTACAACAGAAATTTTTTGGTGAGGTGTATCTGGTGAAAAAAGAGCTCTTGGAGAAGTAGTAATTTACCTTTTTGGTGTGTTGTGTCACTAGCTATATATGCTAGAGGAAGAAATCTCCTCAGAATATTTTTCTGCATGAAAGAAGTTAAACTGATTCTTTCTCTATTAGTTGAGCATGCATTTTATTTTTTTTGAAGTTATGAATAACTAGATATTCTTTCAATATCCTTTAATTTCTTTTCTCTAAGACTCTAACTTTAACTGGTAGAAAATGTGTGGATGTCGCAGGATTGGGGAATCTGTCAGCTGTACTTTTCTTTCCCGTCTTCATGTATACTTTTCAGCTGGGCATCACTGGTGCCGCCATTTCTACTGTTGCATCTCAGTATGTTCCTGGAAAGTTCTAGTTTGTTCTCTTATAACATCTGGCGAAAAGAAGCTGACGACTTGAAATTGCAGATATATTGTGGCCATTTTGATGTTATGGAAGCTTAATGAAAAGACGGTGTTGCTGCAGCCAAACATTAGGAACTTGCATTTTGGTGGCTATTTAAAATCGGGTAAGTGATGTTGTTGAGCTAATTAATCCCTTGGACATGTTTTTTGTTCCAAAATTGTCTGAGCTGTTGTATATACTTTCTTATGTTATTGCATGATGATAAAAAATAAAATCTCAAGTGCTGTTGACATGTTTTTTATGTGTATCCTTCTTTTCGCTCAGAGTGGTTTTGGATGTTTCGTTACTTTGGCTTAAACTAGTCTCTTCTTAGAATATTGCAGACTACAGATTATAGTTACAGTTCCTCTCTGGAAGAGTTGTAAAACAACTACATGAGCTAGAAGCTTAGTTCCTACAAGGAGAAAAGATGCTTCGGTGTACTAGCAGTGATGGTTTCATTTGTTTTACTGTAGATGCAACTTATGGAAATTCTTGAAAGAAACAAAAAATTACTCGAACACTTGTAATTTGATCCTACTCTTTCTACTCTGAAATTGAATTTCAAGTATTAGCCGTTCTGATGATTAGTTCATCAGAAATGATGTTCCTGTAATTGACCTAGTCCAGGTATTATTTGAGAGTCTGCATTCTCGTGTTAGTCTCTGAGAGAGTAAGGTTTGAACTTTCGTGTGTCATTAGGTGGTTTCCTTCTTGGGAGAACTCTAGCTGCTGTTCTTACAGTAACTTTGAGCACATCAATGGCGGCTCGATTAGGAGCAATACCCATGGCTGCCCATCAGATATGCTTGCAAGTGTGGTTGTCTGCCTCGCTACTGGCAGATGCCCAAGCTGCATCTGGTCAGGTAAACCCTATTGAAGTTCTAACACCCTTCATTTGTTCCCATTATGAATGAGTTTGCAATTCTATCTGCATGGTGATGGATGTTAAAGGCACCTTCCCTTGGAATATTTCTTTGTCATAACTAAGAGACCTGGTGGACAAGTCTGTAGTTCTCAACAGACTTCAGTTGACTGTTAGCCTTTTATTACGATTACTAAACCATTTTTTTATTCATGTTGGAATCACATGCACATATGTTTACACTGCATGACTATTTTGTATTTTTTCTATTTAACCTTTTGGTTTGTTCACTGTGGTTGTGGTCCTGTACGAGATCTTCTGCAAAACATCAAAGCATGAATATGCCCTCATTGCAGAAATCTTTATCAGTTTTACTGTTTGACAAATGTAGATTTCCATTTTCCATTTTGCAGGCTCTCATTGCAAGTTCTTTTGCAAGGAAGGACTATGGCAGAGTTAAGTTGATCACACATGTAGCTTTAAAGGTTAGATAGACCTTTTTTACATCTTATAGCTCTCCTCTCCCAGATGGAAGGATTTGAGCCATCCTTATCTGTCTCTCAAAATAAAGTTCTTAACAAAGTGCAATTCATATTTTCAGACAGGATTAGCTACTGGGATTTTGTTAGCCATTATATTGGGTCTATCCTTTCCATCTTTTGCGAAGTGCTTTACAAATGACTCTCAAGTGCTAGACATTGTTAGATCTGGTTTACTGGTACGCTCTTTTTTAATTCTGCACTTAGTTTATATGTTTCTTTCTTTCATGGTATCTTTCTCAACATCTCCTGTCCAATTTTACAGTTTGTTAGTGCCAGTCAACCCCTTAATGCTCTAGCCTATATTTTTGATGGGCTACACTATGGTGTTTCGGATTTTCCTTATGCAGCTATCTCAATGGTAAGCAACCTCTATAAAATTGTTGCAACAATTAAAAGAAAAGTTACTCTTCATACTCGAACTTGGTGCTGATATTTCCTCACAACTTTCTAGATGATCGTGGGTGCTCTCGCTTCAATATTTCTTATTTATGCTCCTCCTATTATTGGTCTTCCTGGTGTTTGGTCTGGTTTGACTATTTTCATGGGGTTGCGCTCAGTGGCTGGTTTCATGAGGTAATTCAACTACCAAATAAACTATGTACAGATTACGAACTACTATATTGAATTGGACCTTTTAAAATGTCAATTTCCCCATAAATCTACTGAACTGGTCCCCGGAATCTCTTTACATCTGTATATCCAAGTTCATGCAGATCTCTTTTGCAAAGGAAATATAGAGAAAAAAATTTCTCTTTTTACTTTTCAAATCTGCAATTTTCTTTGGGTGTTTTTTGGAGGAAGGTTGAACGGTTGACTCTAGGTTGATAAGGGATCCTTTGTGGAATTTAAATTATAGAGCATTGTCAAGGGTTGTCACATTGTACATTCTGAAGTACTCTCTGTTGAAGACCTTTGCTTCATTCTGTTTGTAAAATTCATAATTCATGCATCTATTTCAGATTATCAGCGAAAAATGGTCCATGGTGGTTCTTACAGGACTCCCAAGAAAATGAGGTCAGTTGACTCTATATTTCATTATGGTTCACTAGTCAGGTTACAACTTGCACTAATGTTGATGTGCTGCTTATTCTTTTGAAACGCTGGCATGTGTAGCTCTGAATAACGTATATAACCCACACCCACCCACCCCCCACGCACACACAAACAAAAGAAAAGGACGGAAAAAGAAATGATAGAAGTGCATACTGTAACTATATCCTGGCAGTTGAGGCATTTCAGATACTTGGCAAAATTTGAATCGATTTATATACTGGTACAGCGACATTAGGTTGGGGACAAAGTTGGTTAATGTTGTGAAGAAAATGGACCTTGGAAAAAACTCAACCCTGAGCTAGTTTATGCATTGAGAGGATTGCCAAAATCATATTAGGAGATAGTTGTTCTTTCCTCAACAAATGTGGGACACTTTTACACTCTCACCTCCCCTCATGCGCTAAGTGTTGGACAATATAACATGAGAGCACAATATTGGATAAACCAAGAATAGGGATAGGTTTGGCTCTTATATCATGGTAAGAAAATGGACCTTGAGCCTAACTAAACCCCAAAAGGTAACCCATGAGATAAAGATTGCCCAAAAACATATAAAGAGACAACAATATATCCCCTCAACCAATGCAGGGCGTTCTAACAAGTGTCCTACTTGGTTTCTTTTCATTATCTAGAAGAGACTCCTTGTATCATAATCTTTAATTGCGCAGGATGGGAGGGATCAAGGGAGAGGGAAGCGGGGGGACTGATTGAATTTTTGTTTCAACCAGCAGTCCCATTATGCAGCAATAAGATGAAAACATCTGCTAGAAAGCATATAGCTACTACTACATTGCCCTCTCTTTCTTATGCGACATTGGAAATATTTGTATTTTTGCCTTTCATTGATGCCAAATTTATTCTTATCTTTTGTCCTGAGTTATGTACTTCCATTTTCTAGGTTGCATCATCATAGGACTGCTTTGAGATTAGAGGCTACAGGCATTTCAAATGAAGTGAAAGCTTTTAGGGAAATGGAGCTGCTATCTATCGATAGGCGAGAACAAATTGCTATTGACTGCTTCGCTTATCTATTCTATTATGGCCGGCTTGGAGACATCAAACTGCACTACTGACCAAAAAAGTTGATTGAATACATAAATCAGCTATGGTGTAAACTTTCTCAACTTTACCTTATTGAGTAGAATCATCTGTTACTGTGCTACCCAAACCGTAGGACCTCGTTGCCTCTATTCTTTTACAAACTTTGTATAAAGCAACCAATACCCTGTAAATTTCATTTCACAAATAAATGAAAGAAAAATCTTCACATGGTTCTTCTATGTGTAGACCAAATTGAGCGGAAGACTTGATGTTTCGAGGTGAGGTGGGGGGGGGGGGGGAAAAATTCAGGGGGG
>NW_006239647.1:34282-38376 GCF_000226075.1 Solanum tuberosum | reverse complement strand
GGGGGGGGGGGGGGGGACAAAATTCATGGGTGGATAATCCCATGTTCATCCTGAATAGCTAGCCATTAATCCATAGTACTTATTGGCTATCCAACCTAGTCAAGAGAATGATAAATTTTGTTTTATTTTTTGGATTTTACTTATATTTACCGTCAGTTTAATCAAATTTTGATACTAGCAATGTAATTTAATATGCTATAGAAGATTGGTTGCTTTATTTTTCAGGTTACTTACTCTCAACTATGATGGATGATAACCTCTAAGCACTTTTTAAATGACATGATAGTTTAATCACTTTTACACTATAGGTGTAATTTATCAGTCTTATCACAGTGTATCCCAATTTGTTGAATAGAACATTTCTCTTGCTGGAACATAAACTTAAAGATACAAATGAATGTTATTACCAAAATGTAGAATAAGTATAGAACAAAGTAGCATAAAAAGATACAGAGACTTACTTGACCTTCAAAGAAGCAAGCCAAGTGGCTTCTTCATTTTTTTCAGAAAAGACTGCCCAAGGCTTCTGCTTTCTCCCTTAGGATAGATTTCTGTATCTTTCCAGTTGAAGTTTTTGGGAGATCCTGAAATATAACTGTCCGAGGTGCCATGTAATGAGGCAAATTATCCCTGCTGAAGTTGATAATTTCTTGAGAACTCACATCATATCCCTCCTTCAACTTCACAAATGCACAAGGTGTCTGTCCCCAGTGGTTATCTGGTCGAGCGACTACTGCTGCTTCTAGAACTGCTGGATGACTATACAAAACTGTTTCCACCTCAATAGTGCTTATGTTTTCTCCACCAGATATTATAATATCTTTTGAACGATCCTTTACTTCTATATAACCATCAGGATGTTTTACAGCAAGATCACCACTATGAAACCATCCACCTCTAAAAGCTTCATCTGTTGCTTTTTGATCTTTTAAATATCCACTCATTACCGTGTTCCCTCTAAACATGACTTCTCCCATTGTTACACCATCCGCGGGCACCTTCTTCATGGTGATAGAATCTCTTACATCAACTTCCTCAACACAAAGATGTTGCACTCCTTGTCTAGCTTTCAATATAAGTCTTTCATCTGAAGGCAAAGAATCCCACTCAGGCTTCCACAAGCAATATGTACCTGAAGGGTTAATTTCAAGTGTCAGCACTGAATTTTATTCACTATAACAGTGGAGTAGCCAAATGTTTTGTCACATTTAAGTAACTGAACTTTACCACTATAAGATTGAACTGTTGTATTGGGTGAAGTTGAGTGATCATACGTGAAATTAATCTTTTACCTGCACCATGTGTCTCCGTTAGTCCATAAAAGTGAATTACTCCAAACCCCAACTCCTCCATTCTGGAAAGCATTTGTGGTGGTGGTGGTGAACCACCTGTCATAATCTTCACCTTGTGTGGAAGTGGTTTCCGGTCACATGACGGCGTATTCACTATCATGTTCAAGACAGTAGGTGCACCACCCATATGTGTCACCTTGTACAGTGAAATACTTTCAAATATTTCTTTTGGAGATACACTTCTGAGACAAACATTAGTGCCACCTACTGCTGCTAGACCCCATATCATGCACCATCCATTGCAGTGAAATGTTGGAACAGTCCAAAGATAAATAGGAAGTGTGCTCATCTCATGAGCCAAAAATGTGGCAATAGAATTGAGGTATGCACCTCTATGATTGAAAACAACTCCTTTGGGTCTTGATGTTGTTCCAGAAGTATAGTTAATGCTAATAGGGTCAAATTCTGTTATTGGCCACCTAATAGCAAAATCTCTGTCCCCACTTTCAAGGAGACTTTCATAATCCCAAGTGTTAGTAATGGAATTGTTAGATTTTTCTGAGATTATTACAACAAGAAGAGGTGGTTTGGTGTTCTTGCTAGAAATAATAGAAAGTGCTTCTTGAGCAAGTTGGAGAAGCTGTTGATCTACAAATATGATCTTTGCTTCTGAATGCATTAGAAGTGTTGATAACATAGCTGAATCGAGACGTGTGTTTAATGAACAAAGAACTGCTCCAGCCATTGGTACTGCAAAATTTAGCTCTTGTATTGCTGGTACATTAGGGGCTAGTGTAGCAACCTACAGAAAAGAACTCCAAATCTATAAAAAAAATAATTGAGGAAGTAAAAAGTAGTTGTCTTTGTTAAGATGGCATTTGGGTAAAGCTTATTAGCTAATCAAACTGACTTATAAATATTTTTAAACTTATCTACGTATTTGGTAAACACCGTAACTGCTTAAAGACAAATCAAAAGTCATAAGTTTGTCACCTCCAATTTGTGACTTTATGACTTATAAGCATTTACTATTTTATATTGGTCTGATTTTTTTAGTATACAAATTAAGAACCGTATTTACACCAAAATAGCAATACTTTTTTTTTTCATTCATATAGCAATTTATTGTTTTCAAAAGTAGAATTTAAATTTAAAAAAAAAAAGATTTCCAAATCAGCCACGCCTATCACTATTCCCATAAATTTCTCCAATTATTTTACCTTCCTTATTTATTCAAATTTGTTATATATTATCTTCCAATAGAGGTTTCCTACCAAAACAAAACTCTCCTTCTCTGATAAGAATAACTATCGAAAAATGAATACCAATAATTTTTCAATTCCAATTCACCACAACAGACGATGGGACTCATCATGTAATTGTATAAAATAGTTCGCATGATGTTTTATTACGTGGTTATATATGATTTATCACAAATATCTATTTTGTACTTTTCGAGAGTTATTCGTTTGGTTTAGTTTGTCTATTTTGGTGAAATTGAATTCATCTAATTTGGTTTATGTTCTGGATCCTCGAAATTTTGGTTTAATTACAATAACTACATATGATTTGGTTGTAAACTGATCAAGTGTCAGTTTTTTATATATTAAAGTTTAGGTTTCATATGATTTGGTTCGAAAGTATGTTACATTATTATCCGTATTATAGTTATTAAATTGGTGCATATAATATAATAATTAGAAAACAAGGTTCATATATTGATTGGTGGTATCCTAATAAAATATAAAATTGAAATTTTTGAATTGGTATGTGATCTGGTACATATGATGGTATATTTGTTGCTACGAACTGACACCAAACTAATAGCCTGATGTATGTATCAATTTGAAAAATTGGATTGGTATGTGATATGGTACATATGATGGTATATTTGTTGCTACGAACTGACACCAAACTAATAGCCTGATGTATGTATCAATTTGAAAAATTGGATTGGTATGTGATATGGTACATATGATGGTATATTTGTTGCTACGAACTGACATTTTTTGGTCCAATTTATATTGGTGTATTAGACGTATGTTGTTAATGAGTATTTTTGTTATCTGCCACCAATTTTTTTTGAATTTTGACTAACAAATATTTGTAATGTCGCAGGAAAGTATCTGAATTTCAAGATTGAAGGAGTGATATGATGTGGACACCAATTACCAAGACTTGATTAATACTACTGCTTCTCAATTAGGTGTGGACACGATCGTTTTTGAGTTGAAACTCAAATATGTTGTGACTGATCCGTTCCCACCATTGAAGATTCATAGTTTTGAAAAATACACAAGAAAATCAATTTTAGATACACCAAAGTGTTTTATGTATTTTGAGTATATATTGGTGAATAAGACTTTGCAATGGTTAAATTGAACTTTGTATATGAATTTTTGTAGTAATTATATTAATAATATCTTCATTTATTTATAGATCGTGCTAAAACATTTATGACATATGTAGTTGTGAAAAATTTCAACATGATGAAATTTCTTATAGTCATGCAATTGTTGCTAGCGGATACAATAACAAACACGGTGAAAACTATTGTTCAGCCTATTACAATAATAAAGATTTTCAAAATATTTATGCAATATCTATTGATATATAGATTTCAACATGATGAAATTCCTTATAGTCATGCAATTGTTGCTATCGAATACAATAACAAACATGGTGAAAACTATTGTTCAGCCTATTACAGTAATAAAGATTTTCAAAATATTTATGCAATATCTATTGATATATAGATTTCAACATGATGAAATTCCTTATAGTCATGCAATTGTTGCTATC
>NW_006239647.1:12549-33115 GCF_000226075.1 Solanum tuberosum | reverse complement strand
AAAATTAAGAGAGAGAAAATCAATATATAGAAAAACAAAGTAACGTAAAAGAGTAAAACTGTGGTTGAAAAAGTCAAAAAAATGTAAACAATAATTATCAATCCCATAAAATTAGCACATAACCTCCCCTAAAAAAGGTAATAGATACGGATACCAACTATATTTTTAACAAATAAAAAATTAAATATTTTGTTATGTTTGTAATTAAAAACTTAGTTTTGTAAATAAAAAAGAGTATATGTATATATTGTTAACTAAAGTTTCAAATAGTATATTCTTATAATTTTCCCTTTTATATTTGAATACTTTTTCTGTCCATGTTTGACTTGACACAATCCAAGAAATAATAATAAAATGCTAATTTACTATAGTACCTCTCTTATTGTAGGCGTATAAAGGTTATTGTGTTGGGGGATTTGGAGAACTTAGAGTGGCTTCATGATTAGGGTTATAGTAGGCGTATAAAGGTTTAGGAGGTTAATGATGCTATTCGTATGATGCGTAGGGATAGAACGATTGGGCCAAATGAGATTTCTGTGAATTTTTGAAGGAGCACGTGTGGGGTAGGTATGAAATGGCTTACTGAGTTGTTTAATGTCATTTTCAAGATGACAAAGATGCCCGAAGTGTGGAGATGGAGTAAGATGATTCAATTGTACGAGAACAAGGTGACATTCAAAATTGCAACAACTGTAGGGGCATCAAGTTGCTTAGTCATGCGGTGGAAGTTTGGAAGAGAATGTGGGGTCGAGATTGAAGAGGATCGTGACTATTTTTGAGAATCAGTTTGGATTTATGTTAGGACGCTCGACTACCGTAGACATTTATCTTGTAAGGAGACTGGTGGATCAGTATAGGGAAATGAGAAGAACTTATACATGATGTTCATCGACCTAGAAAGGCTTACGACAAAGTCCTTAAGGAGGTTCTATTGAGGTACTTGGAGACTAGATGTGTACCTGTGGCGTATACTATAGGTTGATTAAGGACATGCATGATGGAATCAAGACCTGATTAAGAACAGTGAGAGGAGACTTGGAGCACTTTCCCTTATTGATGGGGTTGCACTTGGATCAACCCTTGGCCCTTTTTTATTTACCTTGTTGATGGATGAATTGATGCGACAAATTTAAAATAAGGTTTCATGGTATATGTTATTTTTAGATACATAGTTTTGATTAACGAGACATGTGAGGAAGTTAATTCTAAGTTAGAGGTTTGAAGACGGACCTTGGAGTCTAAAGGGTTTAGGTTGAGCAGGACCAAGACTGAATATTTAGAGTGCAAGTTTAGTGAGGTGATGTGAAAGTGAGACTTGTTACACAGTCCATCTAAAAGAGAGGTAGTTTCAAGTATCTTGGGTCCATTATCCAGGAAGATGGAGAGATAACCGAGGATGTCACTCTCCATATTTGGACAAGGTGGATGAAATAGAGACTTGCATCCAAAGTCTTGTGTGATAAAAATGTGTCGCATAAACTTAAAAAAATGTGAGTTCTACAGAGTGGTGGTTAGACCAGTTTTGTTGTATGGATCAAAGTGTTAGCCAATCAGGAGCCAGTGGCGTAGTTAGGAATTTTATCAAGGGGGTCCAAACTTTGAATAGTAATTTTTTTAAAAAAAAACGATGATTTATAGAGATTCTATTTTTAATAATATTGTGATATAATTTGGGTAAATTGGTCTCCTATTTATAAAGAAAGAAAACCTTATTCCAAAAGGAAAATGTATTAAAATTTAAGAACATTTTATTTCACAAAGGAAAAAGGTATTAAAATATAAGGAAATCTTATTCCACAAGGAAAAATATTAAAATTTAAGGATTTTTTTTCAATTAAAACCTTATTCCAAAAGAAAAATGTATTAAAATTTAAGAAAATCTTATTCCACAAAGGAAAAAGGTATTAAAATATAAGGAGATCTTATTCCACAAGGAAAAGTTATTAAAATTTAAGAAAATAATTCAATTTTAATTGAAAAAATTCTTTATTGGAGGTGAGTTTCGAACATGGGTCACTCAAGACAAGCATGACCCTATTTACCACCAAGCTACTGAACATTTATGTTAAAATTACGCATGTTTATTTACTTAGAAACTTCAAGAAGGCAAAATAATTACAGAAAGATGAAAAAATGAGAACACTCATGCGGGGAATCGAACTGGGGCAACAAGTAGATTTGCGACAGCTCTAACCATCTCCACTACAGGTCACTTTGTTACTTTAGAGTGTTTAAAATACCATATATACCAATATAAGTCAAAATTTTACGTGTATAAATCGTACAATTTTTCGCCGAAAGGTGTCCAATTGGACACCCTTGGGACAAGGTGGCTCCGCCCTTGTCAGGAGCTTTCACATTTAGAAGATAAAGGTGGCGGAGGAGATGATATTGTGATGGATGTGTGGGTTTACTAGGAGAAATATATTTAAGAATGAGGATATCAGAGGAAAGGTGGGAGTTATTTTAGTGGAAGCAAGATGTGGAAAGCGATGTTGATATTGTTCGGGCATGTGATGAGAAGAAGCATAAATTCTCCAATGTGTAGGTGTTAGAGGTTGACTATGAGTGAATTCAGGAAAGGTAGAGGTAAACTGAAGAAGTATTAGGAAGAGATGATTAGATAGGACATGACACAATTATGACTTATCATGGAATGTATGGAAGACGTAAATTAGGATAGAATGTTACTTGATAGGAGTGTGTCCTAGCTTGTAGGTATGAGTGTATTGTATTAGTGCCCTTGCTAGCAGTCATAGTTCTATATGCTTGTAGTTTCTTTTTTTTTTTTAAATTTGATTTTGCTGATATCTGTTGTTTCGTGTGGTTCTTTGGTAGTATTATTTGGTTGTAGTATTGTTCTGATACTATATGTTGTTTTGTGTACTACCTATTATCTCTTATATTTTCATTACATCTTTTTAGTCTGTTTATGTCTTGAGCTGTTTATGTCTTGAGCCGAGGGTCTATTGGAAACAGTCTCTCTATCTCATCTCTGGGTAGATATAAGGGTATGCGTACACTCTACCCTCCCTAGACCTCACTCTGTGGGAATCCACGAGATATGTTTTTGTTTTTGTACCTTTCATTATTATATGTCATCTAAATAGTGAAAAATAAATACTCTATGATAAATTATTTCTTGATTTTCAAACAGAACAAGTAAAAGTGAACATTTATTTTTAGTATAGTAGATAAATAAAAGTTAATTTTTTTTTTGAATTCGCTAGGCGGGGGATGCCTCAAGGCTTTTTTTTTTAATCAATAAATAAAAATAGAAACTTCAAAGATAAAAGTACAAGCAAGGGGGATAGGCCTTATCTTATTTTCCTAATGAGGTAACAAACCCCTACTATTTAACAAGTATGAAGAAAATAAGATCTAGAAAAAATTAGGTATATATTCTATGATCATCACAAAGTTTATAATACTCTCTATGATGTTATTACAAATAAAAATACATAAGTAATGCAAGAATATAAAAATAAAAAAAAAATTTGAGTTATCAACCTCAAACTTCAATTTATATACGTATGAACTGAAAAAAGATAATAGTATATATAGTTTTTTCTAATTTTCAAAATAAACTTTCCAAAGTAGGATTGGTTAACTTCCTCCATTCCATTTCGTATTTTTAATTAATTCTCCTTGTACATATACTTTTCAATTTATAATTTTCTTTAAAAATAACTTTAAGGGCAGATTAGTCTAACTTCGGTTTGGTTATTAGTCCTTAAGTAATATCCTAAGCTTCTCTTAGCACTTTTTTCAGCCTGTTCTAATTTCACTATTCTATTAGTCATAGTTTTTGAAAGAATGGTTTATAAAAACAAATGGATCGAACAAAAAAAAGACATAATTATGACAACTTGATACAAAGAAAAAAACTTCCAATAACCATATATGATAGCATAATTCATATATAGCAAGCCATATTGTAACGTAACATTATTATTATTATTATTATTATATAGAATCAATGAATTAGAAAGTTAGATATATATAAAAAGAGAGTGTTACCACATGGCCACGAGAAATCCCCAAATGATGAACAAGAGCAGAAGCAAGCTTGAGACACCTAGTATGTGTCTGTTCCCAAGTGTAGGTGATTGATGAAGGGCCATATATAACTGAAGTTCTTTCACTAAAAACATTGGCTGCTCTCTCCAAGAAACTTATGGGTGTCAATGCAACATAATTTGCATCACATGATTTTATGGATGGCCATGAAGACGACGACGACGATGACGACTCAACTTCATGATGATGATGATGGCACAACAAGATCAAGTTGGACCTCTTAGGCTGAAGTTGATTAAAGGTACATGATTTTGAGGAGTCCTTCAACAAGTGAACACTCATGTTGATGGTGGAATAGAGACTACTCATTGCAAATATATGAAAGACCTGCAAACTTATATTATGACTTACTATAAACAATCTTCTTATGTTATAGTAAGTATATATATTATGAAGTTTTATGACTTACTATACACTCAAGGCTCACGTGTGGAGCTAAATTGTATATATGTCCTAAGCGTCCGAGTGTACGTTTTAATTAAACATGCCTAACGCACTACAATGTTCGGGGGCTCACCTAGCCGCTTTTACTTAAACTATGTGTTAAATTTGTCAATTAACATTGTTAATCTTCATTATTCTTTAATAAATGATGCTTAATAGTCTTTTTTATCTATAGAAATAAGAAGATTGAGAGTAATTCAAATAACAGTCTATTGCATATTTAATTTACTATGTGCGTATTTGAAACACCATGGTCCATGAGGATGAATATTCAAATATAGCCGAATTTTACATTTTCACTTATCATTGATCTTCGTGTTTTGTCCCGTCTCTCAAGATTATCATATTTTATTATTTCTCTATTTAAAAATTATTTTATTTTTTATTTATGAAGGAAACATGATGTTTCAGTTATAAACTGAAAAAGTTTATTGATTATTTTCTTTTAGCAAGGTAAAATGCATAGTATGATCACATTATGTTTTAAGAAATTGTAATTCTTTTATTGTTTGAAAGTTAAGATGTTAGAGTTGATTTGCATATAGTAATAAGTTTTATGTCATTGCATTATTTTTACTTGAAAAATCATGTTAGAATTTTTTTTATGAGTTTCTTTAATTGTATTTTTTTTGTCATTATTTTATTACATTATAAATTAAAAACTTAAAAATTCATGGGGCTTACATCTCATGCATCAGGGCTTACGCTTTGCTTCACGCCCCCGCTTTTTAAAAGATTGAAGACGAAAAACACTTAGTCTTAGGGGTGTACTACCTCATTTATTTTTATTTAGATTAAGATTTTTGAATCTCAATGCACATCTGACTGATTAAAATATTTTTTTTAGATTTGAACATTGAGTGATTAAGACTGTTTTTTTTCCCAATATAAATGTGCATAAATTATTTATTTGTACACATAACAAATATACAATTCAAATAAAAACTAGTTAAATATTTTTAAGGATAAATTTAATAAAATAAAATTATTATGTATTAAAAAAGATAAAAACATTTATGTCTGCTAGTAATAAAGGAAAGTTGTAGTAGTGGTAGTAGTAACAGTTGGTGTTGTGGCTAGTAATGGTGGTGGTGGTGATAGGAATGATGGTGAAGGTACTTGATGTTATGGTGACTGGCGTGATGGTGGCGTTGGTAGTTGTGGTGGTTATAATGGTGAAGTTGATTGATTTTAGTAGTTTGTGGTCTTGGTAATGGTTGATGATATGTTGGTGGTAGTTAGCGGCAATAATGGTTGTGATGATGGAGGTGACTAGTAGAAGAGATCGACAACAGTGGTGGTAATGACTAATAGTAGTGGTGGAGGTGGATATATAATTATAATGATAAAGATAATTGGTATGGTAGCTAGTGATAATAATGGTTGATAATAGTGATGGTTGCTCATAGTGAATATGATGACATTGGTGGTTAGTGGTTGACGATTAGCAACAACAATGATAGTTATGATAACATATATATGTGGTTCGTGATGGTGATTATTGATTGTGGACAAAATGAAGGTGAAAATTATTCATACAAGAATATTTTTCAATAATCTTAATAATTAATATTTATTCAAACCAAATAAGTAATTAAATTTTAATACAACTAATTGCATTTAATGACATAAGGTTTCAACTATTCAGATTCAAAGTACAAACAAATGAGGTCGTATGCACTTTGCTTCAGTGGATTGTTGTTGTTGTTATTGTTCTTGTTGCATTCGATAGTTATAAGGAAGAAAAAGAAACCAAAATAGAAATGTGGAATAAAAATGTACTTTAAGGATAAATTTGAAAAACAAATTAAATATTTTTTGATTTTATGAAATATCAATTATTTTAAATTAATCTTTTGGAGTCAAACATTAATTATTTTGAACGGGAGAAAATATAGTTTTACTTTTGACAAATTAAAGCCTCCTACTGTATTTGTAGGTGTGCTCGAAAGGACCTCATTGTGTATTTTTTTTCACGTAAAGCCAAACTTTGACCTTTTAAATATTTTTTTAATAATCGTTTATAGATTTTCTGAAAATTTTCTGAAATCGTGCAAAACGAATATACTTATATTCCTTGTCATAACCTTATTACAAAAAACTAGTTTTTGTTGAACATGTGTCTCATATAATTTTATATAGATTTGTTAAAATAATTAATATTTCATGACAATATGTACGTAATAATGAGTAGTAAAATACAACTCATCTATTTGTGTATTGATATTTGATAGGTTATTGTATGAAATCCTTGATAAATGTTCTGTGTTGGTATGGCTTACTTGGTGAATGATAAGGTAAATATGTGAAGATAGGTAGCATTAAAAGAATGATATGAACTGGTAACTTAGGGATTAGACTTATTAAGCATCACTTGTAGGGATGAAATGATCTTGTTCAGGATTGAGGGTGTGTTGTTGGATCCTTAATCCTTGTTAGGTTGTTGATCATCTCTATATCTATCTATATTACATTAAAAATATGAGCTCTCTGACTTAAATATTAAATTACTATAATACCTTCAACTTAAAACACCCATCTATATCTATTTGAATAACACACATTCTCTTGAAGGGTTGTGACTTTTTCGATGAGTTGTAACTTTTTAAAAGGGTCGTGCCTTTCATCCCAACCGAACCTCCTCAAACTACAACATGCACAGAAATCGGTCCAACCTAACAGTTCTATAATACACAGCTCACAAGGCTCAATAATCACAGTTCAATTGTCACAATTCAACACCCAACACGAATCAAGTAGTCAATCTCAATTCCAAGTAGATCAATCACAGTTAACAAGTAAGTCAAACATAAGCATCAAAATGCATCAAATCACAATAATCAAACATTTGTCGGAACCATTTCTCATCGGCTCAATATCACTAGCCGAAACTATTTCCCATCGGCTTTTTATCATTTCACTAGCCGGAATCATTTCCTATCGACTTTATATCATTTCACTAGCCGGGACATTTTCCATCGGCTTTATATCACTAGCCGGAATCATTTTTCATCGGCTCAATATCACTAGTCGGAATCATTTTCCATCGGTTTCATACCACTTAGCTGGAATCATTTTTCATTGACTCAATATCACTAGTCGGAACCATTTTCCATCGGCTTTGTATCACAAGTCTCATCTCAGTGCACAACAATCAATGCACATAAGCAAGTTCACATCATAGGAAAGAGATAACAATTCAAACAATTCAAGTCCACATTCATGCTATCAAGCATTTCATCAATTAATCAAATAGGGCCATCACAAGGCAAGTTACAAGCATTATGATCAACACATCCTTTTCATTTCAACCCCTTTTTATTCATTAAGATTCATCAAGTGGACAACTAACCCTTCACCTCATTCTCATTTCTCCCAACACACACAATGAAGGGAATACACGAATTCTACTAGAATACAAACTTTAGGAGATCACTTGTCTTAATTCAATCAACTGGTCACCCAACATTTGAGTCTTCCCCTTCCGACCAATGTTCAAAGCCACACAATCTATATAAATAAAGTATTCACAATAAATTTTCAGAAATAACAATACCCAATTAATTAACTCATATACTTTGAAATATAGGTCAATCAACAAAACCCAATTTCAAAAATGAATTTGAATTCAAAAATCAATACTTGACAATGTTACTCAAGACCTTAGGAATTCATTGGTGAAAGCCATTTTGAAAAATGAGTCAAAATCAGTTCACAATATCCATTTTAGTTTAGAATTTGAGTTCTTGAAAAATCTTGTCATTTTCCAATCAAAATCCCAAAATTTGATGTTAAAATCCATATAATGAAAGGAAAATGAAATTTTAGGGTCACAAAATCTTACCCAAATGATTTAGCACAAGAAATCCTTTCGAAAATCGCCTCCAAGGATTTCCCAAGCTCAAAAATGAAAAATGGGGCTTAAACCCTGAAATTTGCAAGCAAAAACCCTCTCTAAAGTCGCTTAAGCGAACACTGGTTCGCAAAAGCGAACCCCGCTAAGAGCTCGACCTTCGCTTTCACGAAGGTCGCGATCGCGAAGGTCTGTATTTCCATTCTCTTTGCTTTCGCAGTCAGGGTCTTACAATCGTGACCTTCGCAAAAGAATACCCTTTATCGCGATCGCGAGCGTAACAAATATCAGACCTCAACAAAATCAGCCAACTCTCAAAATATCGAAAGGGTCCTCGAGATTTGTTTGGAATCCCGTACACACAAATCACATATGCAAATCGATTATACTCAATGTTCTAGACTCAATGGAACTGTCGAAACACGAATCTTAAGTCTCCTTGATCCGACAACCGTGAAGACCACAAGAACTAACACAACGCCTTAAAAGGCAAAAATATGCTCAGGACCTCTCAAAAATCAACCAAGACCTCACCTAGGCCCAAATCATCCTCGAATCCAACGGTACTCTTGAAATTTCAATTCGAGCATCCAAACCCTGAATATTGATTAACGTCAACTCAAATGCTAAATTCTCAACAATTTCCAACTTAGGATCTCAAATCCTCAAAAAGGCTCCAAATCTGAAATCGACAACTCTCATAGATTAGATTCCACATTCCAGGACTAATGGAATCGTCAGAATTTCATTTTGACACTCGAAACTCGAAAAGACACCAAAAACTACTTTTTAACAAAATTAGCCTTTCAAACTCAAATCTTACCAAATTCTCAACTTTAAACTCAAAGTTTGAAACCATATTTCAAAACTCAATCATAAAAGACCCGTGGTCGATATCAGGAGGGGCAAAACGATAAATTCACGCAACTTTCCAAAAATGACCAACCGGGTCATTACATTGATCTTCTACTCTTCTTCTTCTTGCACTTATTCTTATGTAATTTACTGTCATTTAGTATGAATTTCAGCAAATTTGAGGTACCACTATTCTATTGAAGTATATTATTCTATCTTGTGAGATATATTTCATAACCTTGGATACTTGAGGAAAATAAATTTCTTAAAAATACGTTGTGTATTAATTTATCGTCGTTAAGTGAGTTAGAAATTCAGTGAATAATTATTTTATGTTTTGTCTCATATATAAACTTTATAAGAAACATTACTTAAATATCATTCTTAACAACCTAATCAAACTTTTATTAATTAGAAAAAGAATTGGCTGTGATTCCAATCCAAAGCAAACCACTGGTCAACTAAGATGAGACTCTAACCTACTCTAACATCCACCCCATCCTACCCCACCTCCTTCGTGTCGAGGCCCAACTAGAACATAAACCAAGAATTCAAATGGGGATGAACATGCCTCTTAATACCATGAAAAGATATAGTTTAGAAAATAACTTGTTATATTATTCCAAGAGGTAAGCAATATAAATACACATAAGGTTCTAACTAAGGAAAGACATAAAAAAAATTCCTATAAATCTGTTATCTATATATATGTGTGTTATGTACATTTCTAGGAAATAGTCTTCGTTCATTATGTAGCAACATTAACGCTTGAAAAATAATTTGTAGCTTGTTCAATAGTAATTAATGATACATTAGGTACCTTATATAGAGGTACTGCTAAGAATAACTAAGTTGTCGTTGTTGCATTCAATAGTTATAAGGGAAAAAAAAAGAGACCAAAATAGAAAATATTTAAAATTTAATATTATACTTAATTCATATAGAAAGTATTTTAAGGATAAATTTGAAAAAAAGAATTTTTTATTTTATGAAACATTAATTATTTTAAATTAATCTTTTGAGAGTCGGACAAGAGAAAATATTTAAAATTTAATATTATACTTAATTCATATATAAAATATATTTTTTGGATGAAAACATGACTTTTTGCCAACTATAAACATCGTAGCTTTTTAATGGTGTTTTACTTTTGACAAATTAAAGCCTGCTAGGAGTAGACTGGGCAAAAATTATGTGAGATTATCAATCACTCTATTTGTAGGTGTACTCGAATGGACCTCATTGTGTATTTTTTTCATGTAAAACCAAACTTTGACCTTTTAAATAATTTTAAAAAATATCGTTTGTTAGATTTTTTGAAATTTTTCTGAAGCCATGCAAAAACAATATACTTTTATTTCTTGTCATAAGCTTATTACAAAAAAAACTGGTTTTTGTTGAACGTCCCATATATTTTTGTATAAATTCGTTAAAATAATTAATATTTCATAAAAATATGTATGTAATGAGTAGTAAAATACAATAAATATAATTTTTTTTTAAAAGTTGTTATGAAATACCAAAAGTTATCTCAAAGGGAGGAGGATTGTCCAAACTTTATAAGACGTCCACTGATTAACGTCTCAAATACACCTCATCCAATTCTAGGTGTAGACGATCGTAATCTAGTATATAACCCAACGAAAGGTTGGGGTCGAACCCACAGGGAGCGGTACCGTATTGAATTCTATTAGGAAGTAAAGATGTGATTTTAATCGGTTATAGAAATAGATATTGTCGAAATCAAACAAAATAAGTCAAAGGTTTGACAACAAATGTCAGATGGGGGTTTTAAGATATCAACTAATAACTACAATAATCACTAAAACAGGGAATTAGACAAGTAGGAAGGAATTCTCGGGATGTGATCGATTATAAGCTAATTTCACTATATGGGTAATTGGAGCTTAATAATAAAGTGCTGAATTACTATGGGTAGACTAGACTATAGGTGCAATAGTTTTCTCTCGAACAACTATTACGGTTCAGGCGAGTTCTCTCGAACCTCGACAAGCTTGACACTACAAAACAACCCAAAACCTTAATTTATCTACTCTCTCTAGAGCTAGATAGGTAGGAATGAGTTAAGATTCACTCTCTCGAGCTGAACCCATAACAACCCACCCACTACAATTATCAATCGATAACCTTGGTTTTAGAACCTCTCTCTCTCGCAAGCCCAAAACACTAAGCTAAAATTGCATTTGCAACTACAATTAATAAATTACTACTCAGCTATCGATCAAATCCACATTAAAACAACATTTAAATCATTAAACAACAATACCCATAAGCTAATTAAGCAAATAGTCACATAATCACACCCCAAGAATTGGGGTTTTAGCCAAGCATCATAAAAAGATAGAAATTAATACCAAAAACATTCTCCATGATCTGGATATTGCAATTCAAGTCTTTAAAATGATCCAAAATGCTAAAAACCAAAGACCCATTTCGAATCTACTTGAAAAACCCTTCAAAGTTGTTCTCCAAAGGAAAATACTAAGAAAACTCTCCAAAAACAGAAGAAAACTAAAAATGGACTTCAGTAATAAAACCAGCACTCTTGTGAACTCTGTAAAAAAATCAGTTTATAGTTTCCCAAATTTTAGCTGAAAAGACCAGGTCTTCCTTGGCTTTTAATCCTCAAGGTTCTGTGACTTTAGGCGATCTAGAATGTGTCGCCGATCTAGTCGGCGGTCCACCGAATGTCCAAATCCATCACCAAGTTGGCTTCTCCCCAGGGCTGGCAGTCTGGAACTTTAGGCGAGCTGAAGTGCCACTCGGCGTCGTCGAGTGGCTTTGGTGACTCTCAGCATTTTGCTATCTTCAGCCTTTTTTCATCTTTTTAGCTCCTTTTCGTCCGGTAGTGTCCTTGCCTTGCTTGTTTTACCTTCCTTACTACAAATCAACATTTTAACATCAGTTTGGAGCATAAATTAGGCATTTGAGGACTATAAACTATCAAAACAAAGTCCTAAATGAGTCAAAATCTAGGACTCATCAACCACCCATGTCATTAACCACCAATGTGAGACTTTTGTCATTTTTAACACCCCACCTCACACTCAGTGCTTAACATCTGGTGCGTGGATAATTTAGTTTTTGAGTCCCAACATTGAATGAGATGGACCCTGCTCTAATACCATGTTATAATTCTACAGAATATTGAGAAGGAGGAAGAAGAGAAGAGAAGACAATTGAGGGAGAAGATTATTACTGAAAGAGAAAGTAATTCTTCTTGTATTATTTTTCAATAGTAATTAATGATACATTAGGTACCTTATATAGAGGTACTGCTAAAAATAACTAATTATACCTACACTGTTAAGAAGTTAATAACTAACTAATCCTGAAGTTAGTTATAACTAACTTGTTATAATTGCATTTTGAAAGTACTCGTTGGAAGCCAATAAGACTTATATCAACTATATTTGTAGGAAGGAAAATCAATTCATAGCCACGAGCTAACACACACAAAAAGATATATAATATGGGAGAATATTGTGCTAAACGAAATGAAGTTCTTTTCTTAGTATATTTAAATTGTGTGACTTTTGAAAGATGCACCAAAAAGTAGAGAGATATCTCTTCATATATTCTCGGAATCAAATTAAATAAATTGAAATAGAGGAAATAGCAAATAAGGAAAGATGTATTGACAAAAGAAGAAAAAAAAATGCAATTGAATAATGACACAAGAAGAACTCAAACCATGCCTTTGCTTGGAAATAATCCTTCATGAATGCTACCAATTGATTATTATAAGGACTCTTGAATTCTAAAAAATAGCACTATATATATGTTTTTTATTTGCACAAATGCCCTACAACAACCTCCAAATTGTTTCTTCTTCACTATTATAATTTAGATAAAACGTCAAAGTTAACTATTATTGAACAAATCTTGATGTTTTGAAGTGAGTTTGAAAATTTGAACCTGATGTTGTGTTATTTGAAATTGTTGAAAAATAGGAATTTTTGGAGGTTGAATACAAAACTTTTTGAGATCATCATCGTTGCTGAAATATTATCAAAACGTCGTAACAAATATTTAAATATCTTCGATAGACATATGTCATAATGTTTGAAATATTATATCTCGTGAGATCAATGTTTAAAAGAAAAACGTGGGGACAATCAAATGGAGAATGAATATTTTTATTGGCACCATTACTCAAAGCAACAAATGAAAAATCTAAACATCAAATGCTATACTTCAGAAACAAAGATAAAGTTTTTCTATAAATTGCATTACCTGATTAAAATATAACCAAGTATGTTTCCAAATTGAACATGAATAAATTAAAACAACTCATGAGCATTCCAAGAAAAAATAAAATCAATAGTAACAAAATTCATCACTAGGACAACAAACAGTTGCTAAGTTAATTATTTTTGTATCTATAATTAGTAACTTCTTTCAGGTCATTAACTCGAACTTGCACAAGATATATATCCTGTTGTTTAATGGTTATCGCGTAAAGTTGGTTACTCATCATGAGTGTTGGACCAGGAAATATGCTGGCTCAACTTTCGCTACATAGCCAAATTTGGATATGTTATACTTATTATGCACCCCTGTTTTTGCCTTGTCGTGATAGCTCACTATCAATTTTGCACATTCCCTAAAGAATTAAAAAGAAGCTAAATGATCAGAACAATCTTAGGTGGGTGAAAATGAGAATTAGTGTACTCTACTCACATAAGTGAATGATCTTCTGAATACCCTGTATGCCATTCACAGGTTCTACTCCATTCCTTGACGCCATAAAGCGTGCATTGGGCTGTATAGATTGCCGCAGCAGCCATAAATGATGGTGGATGCTTCAACATCTCATATTCCACCAGACAAAGCTCCATTAAGAAGAAAGACAATTCCTCTAGCTGGTATATATATAATTACAACAAAGAACATAACTAAATTAGTTTATAAAGGCCATTACTCATACACTAATACAACTTTTGAATGCAGGGAGTTGCTTCAGAGGCAGGGAACAAAGGAAGCAGTAAAACTAACGGAAGATATAAATTTTGTGGAATGGACAGCTCCACCTTTGTTTTTCACGAAGACTATCAATGCAATGCAGACAAGGAGGAAGCAACTTTTGCTAGGTCTTGTACATATGTATATTATATATGAATAAAATAAAATACGAGCAACTATTTTTAGTGCCCTAACCTTCTTATCAGCTTGAGCAGCCTTGAGAAATCTTCTCATAAAAACATATGGTGTTGGAAATGACATATTGTACTGCAGTGTGCTGAGCATCAATTTCTCCTGCAGTAAAATTAATCAGGAATAGATTTAAATATCAAAATAACTGAGATAATTGCGATGATTATTGTACCATTTCAAGAACGTCTTTTCTGGTGTAGGTTTCATACGAAATAACCACCAATTCATGCACAAGAGGGGGCAAAATTTCCTCGTATTTGCCTGCTATTAGAAAGGCAACCAGACCAACAAGCTGCAGTTTGTTTTTGGCAACAACTTGTTTCTCCAAAAATCTGTCTAACAAATTAACAGTAAGGAATAATGTCTCTTCCTTTAGCTCAAACTTGTCATGTACCTGTTGGTTTATTAGAATAATAATTATAAGAAAGTTAATTTACATTTTAATGGAATGTATACCTTAATTAATTCTGATTATTTCCAAATATTCAATTTAATTACCTCAATGATCCAGTCTATTAGTACACCTCTCATATTGTCATTAATCTCAGACTGTTGTTCCATATAGTTTGGTGAAACACAGCTATAAACCTGAAATTATACAATGGGCAATATTACTTATAAATTTTGTGTCCTCTTAAATTAAAGATATCGTAGATTTAAATTTATGGTCTTAAATATGTCGTGTGGAAAGTTGAAATTAAAGAATTGTCAAAAAAGGAAAAAGACATTCTTACTAACAAATTGAGTAAAATATTTGTAAGGTACTTATTAAATTTCATCTAATGTGTATGTGTTATGTTAATTAAGGAAAAGAAGCAATTGATATTAAAAGTCTTACTTAAATATAAGGTTGATAATTTAAGAAGACAAAGATAAATTTAGTCTTATATTTAAACAATCCATCAATTGGCTAGTACTGAATAATTGAGATATATAGGAAGTGAAAGAATATTTATTGTAGTCTTGTTACAAAAAAAAAAGAGTAGATTTTTCACATAACGTTAGAAATCTAGAAATTTTACTTGATGGTGCGGTCCCATTATCCACCAAGCTTCTAACTAACCTTGCACCACTAACCCTCAAGAATTTCTCGATTAAAATAAAAGAGGGTATTTTTTCATTTGAAACTCAATTAACAATCAAATGATTGAACAAAGACAATATACATGATAAGTTTAACCTACCTCATTACTTGTGAAATTTACCTCCAACAAAGCTGAAATTTTTAGAAGAAGTTTTGCGCACTAACAACATAGATATGTTTATAATACTATCAAATTAAGTTAACCAACAACATATAACTTTTCAACATGTAAACATTATTTGCGCTATATATATAACTTAGATTCTTCTAACGAAACTGGACTAACCTCCATTTTCCTGTAGTAGGCATACAAATCTCCCACATATTCAACACCAGCAAGCGGGTTGTTTGCATCATCGTTGTCAATATCTATCAACGCCTCCTCAAACACATCCTCCATTTCATCCTCCTGCTCATGAGTTTGTAATCATCGCGTATGTATAGAACATCAACGCAAATTAATACCACTAGAAAGGGAAAATAAAAATAAATTTTCTTACAATTTGTGTGACCTTGTCATTTGAGAATGTTTCAGGTTGTTCCAAACACATAGGAACTGGTTGAGCTTCAGTTGTGTCATGCTCTTTCCATATGGTAAAATTTTCAATTGCTGGTTTTGGTTTCTTGTTTTCCTGGTTCAAAATCATTTGAGTACCCTTAAAAAAAGTTTAAAAAAAATCAACTTTTATGTTTTAACTATTCATGTGACATGAGATCGAAATTTTGTACCTCAGGGTAATGTTGGTAATGTTGGTGTAAGGTACCAATTTGTGTAGCACCAAATTTCCTTCATTAAAAAGTTATACTTTATGTATCAGCTAACTAACCAAAAATATAATTAAGCAATAGTGACATTGACATTACTAAAATCTACATACAAAATTAAAAAAAAATAAAAAATAAAAATTTAACGTTTATGGTCTAACTTCATAGAATTCTTGTAATAGATCTCATTTGTTCTGAAATCAAGAAAAAGAAAACCCCAAATAAATTATATAAAATGAAAACACATAAAAAAAATAATAATTTAAAGATTGAACCAAGAATTACTCTGATAATCCACACTTATTAACAACACAAGGATATCGATGAGCTCCGACTAAATTCTGATTAATCACGCTAAGTGCTCTTCTAGTTTGTTTCCTCTCCCCTCCAATCTTGACAATTTGTGCGTTACCACCTTTCATTCATTAAAAAAAAAACATCTTTAATTAAACTGATATTTTGTATACCCAAAATTAAATTAAAAAAAGTGAACAACGTCAATCCAAATAGTTACCTTGCACATTTGTGATTTTATTCTGGTCCATTCTTTGTTGTTGTTGAATAAAAGAACAAATGAAAAGAAGAGAAGGGAGAAAATAATGTTTATTGTATATTATGTCTTAGTGAAACATAGTTAGATGTGATATGCTTTATATATTACAAAGAAAAATATGACCGTTGTGACAAATTAATCCAAACATGGTAGACTGCTAAATTACTTTCTATAATTTCTTGATTTAATTGGATTTTAGTCATGCCTTTATATTCTATACTATGAGATTGTAACTTAATTAACTTGTCATATTTGCTTTATTTTTTAAAAAAAATTTGTAATTGCTATGTAAAGGCAATTAAATGTATAGTTGACCGCTAGTCTAATTACACAAAAGCCTTCACGTAATAGCCGTTGGAAAAATATATCAAAATTATAAATTAAAAAAAAAAAATCATCCTACGATGAAACATAATTTTATTAATTATTTTTACCATATATTATACAACACTGTCGTATTGATGTCTTCTTTACAAAATAGTCTTTTAATTAATTACCAAGGTGACAACTGAGGTATTTAGAAGAAATCGTCTTTAGATGTTATAAAGATTAATTTCAATAGTTGAGTGACTTTTGTAATTATTTTTTGTAATTTTACAAAATTTAATGAAAAATTATTTAAATTGATTGAGTGACTTTATAAGTAAAATAACAATAATTGAGTGACTTTCTAAGTGAAATATCAATAGTTGAGTGACTTTTGAGTTATAAAACAAAGTTGAATGACTTTTTAAGTGAACAACTCAAAGTGAGTGACTTTCTAAGAGAACTATTGAAAGTTGAGTGACCATCTGAAATATTAATTCCTTTTTAAAGGATCATTTGATTCAAAATCAAGATATTCCATTTCCAAATATGAAATATAATTTAATTTCAAAATTTATATCGAAATATTCACCTAATCCCTTGAATCAAAACGCGACTCTGTCCGCTCTTGTCCACTTTTGATTTGAGCTTAATGGTTTTATATGGTCGTAGACTGGTAGGCTTCCAAAATACAAGCGCTAAATTTAGAGCATGACAAAACGGTATGTCCTTTTTGCCCTATATTTCAATCATTTATGGGTATTGTTTTCAATTCACTTGTTTAGTTGTTATTGTATACTATTTCCTTCGTTCAGTTTAGGTATCATGCTTATTAAAAATGAATATATATATTATATATATTGATAGAAGATATATGTCGAAAAGACAAGAGAGTATATATATATATATATTGAAAAAGATTGATAGAAGATATATGTCGAAAAGACAGGAGAGTATTTTTGGTTCTTTTCTCATTAATGATTTACTCACATGTTTTACATATTTATCCTGATTTGATTAGTCATTGTCTGAAATATTTCTCAAATTAACCATACATTCAATTCTATTTCATTCTTTGAATTTTTTTTGAGTTTCATGTTCACTTCTTAGTGACATATATGTAATTGGTTGGAAAATTAAATCCAACCCTTTTTCATGATTACAAGCGAAAAGATAAAAATAGTGAATAAAGGAAAAAATTACTATGTCAACGGAGAAAGTAAAGCTTTTTTATGTTATAGTAATACATTTGATATCTATTACGATAATTTTTAAAAAGTGAAAATTACAAAAGTATACTACTTAAGATTTTAATTAACAAAATATCAATGCACTTCTATTTAATTATAAACATAGTTTTTAAATTACATACATAACAAAATAATTAATTTTTGTATTTAAGTTTATTTATTTTTTCAAATTTTCCTCTCATGCCTTTTGAATTACGTGCATTTAAGGTTGAGATTAATTTGGGATATTAAATTTTTTCAATATTATATCTCCTATTACAGTTCCATATTTACACGTTTCAATGTTCCATATTTACATGTTTCATTGATTATTATAGGGATCATATTTATTTTTTCCTTTTTTGATATAACTTTTTATTTTACCAATAAAATTGGTGTTGTTTTCAATAGGAGAGTTATAGTTCCTAGGAAAGTTTTACCATTTTTCTTTTCTGCCAAATGTCTAACTCCTTCCATATTCTTCTGTTTAAAAATTTTAACCCTTCCATCTTCTTCTTTCCACATTCTTTGTTGAACAATTTTCACTACAGTTCATAGCTATACCATCCGATTCACCACAGTTTCGCCATGGATAGGACTCCGAGTTTGATTTATAATAGAACATTTCAACAGAATTTGTGTGTGATTGGTATAGATTGTATAACAATGTGTGAGATTGGTATGTAATACCAACATGTCAGACACTATATACCAGCATTATTACATATTATATCTTAAGTAGTTGTTAAAAGATTCGATGTATGCTGTTGGTATATAATACCAACATTTCATTCAAACCAAAATCTTTTACTTTAAGTAGTGGTTTTTCAGATTCAATATTTTAGGTTGGTATATGTTACCAAAATATCAGTCAGTATATTTACCCATTTTTATCATTATTTGTGTTTAAACATCTATACCAATTGTGTATGTTTAAGCAATTATACCAATTGTGTATGTTCTGGGTATTATATAGTACAACCAATCATTAGTTTTAACATTTTCAATATTTTGGTATATATTACCAGAATATCAGCCCATATATTTGCCAATTTTTATCATTATTTGTGTTTAAACAACTATACCAAGTTCTGGGTATTATATAGTACAACCAACCAGTATTTTAAATATTTTTTAGCATTATTCAAATATCATATCAAATTATTACGTTAATGATGTCTATTATAAATCAAACACTCACTTTAACTAGCTTTAATTGTATTCAATGTTCTTTTTTCACCATAAGCACGCCAATTGTGCTAGATTTATTTGTATGTTACACTAATATTCACTCATAAGTTATAGCATATTTTTTTTAACATGTTGTCAATTATCTAAGTCACCCAGAATGTAATATTGTATGACAAACACGAGAATATCAAATATGTATGCCAAACAAGAGAGTACCAAAGAAATGTCAATTCAAGAGTAATCAAAGTAGGATAGAAGTGCATTTGTCAGTTTTAAAAAATTCTGAACTGTTGGAAGAAAATATCAACAATAATAATTGAAAATAATACAACAATGTTAATTCTGATAAGCAAATTTGAGGCAAGTCTTTTTGTTATGCCCTGATGTACCACATTTACTACAAGTGACTTTACTCCTCTTGTATTTTCCTGCGTTGAATCCCTTCTTTTGATCGTTACTTGGTGGTCTACCTAGTTGTTTTCTTGCAATTGGTGGTAGCATTACCTCTTCCAAAATATGCAATGGAATATTCCAAGTGCTTTCGCAAGGCAATGGTTCTATTCGAATTGCATAAGTATCTTGAATATTCTTATTACGATAATAGAAGGAACAATAATCTTCGCGATGTTTGTTTCTGTATCTAATAGCTGCAACTGCATATGTACACCATCATTATGTACTAAAAAAGCACCACTATGAATGATACCAAAAAAATCAAAATCACACCAAATAAAAACGATACATTACACCAAATACCTTATCAATCTAAAATATTCAACCAACATAGAATTAATTTGTAAACCATCATTATGTACCAATAAACACCACTCTGAACGACACCAATAATATCTGAATTACACCAAACTGGCAGACCATTATGTTCACAAATTAAAAACTATCATTTTCACCAAATAATTTAACGATATTTTTTACCAATTAACTTACCAAAAACCATAATCAATAAAACTGGTTTCTACTCCTAACTTACAAACCATACAAAACAAACCAAAGAAAAAATACCCCAGAAA
>NW_006239647.1:11364-11543 GCF_000226075.1 Solanum tuberosum | reverse complement strand
AACCCACTAGTGAAATCTCACATACCTGGTGACGAATTTCACGGAGAAATCCTTTAATTTCTGGGCTGGAACTGATGGAACCTTGCTGCGTTCTTGAACTAGGGTTCCTGACCTTTTTTCTCCTTTCTTGATTCTAATTTTTTAAGTTTTGATTAATGATTTGACTTAGGTAAGTTCTA
>NW_006239647.1:2976-10837 GCF_000226075.1 Solanum tuberosum | reverse complement strand
TCCACGGACACGAACTACGGTCCGTGACCTGATCTACGGACCGTAAGTCCGGCCGTGGGTCAACACTTAGCCAAATTTTCTGACTGAGTTCTGGGGAAGTTTTCTGTCACGAACCACGGACCTGCAGGACGGACTGTTAGTCCATCTTCGGTCCGTGGATGGTGTTTGTGAGTGCCATCTGTAACATCAGAAATCTGAATTCCCTTTTTTCGAATACGGGGTGTTACACTGGCAGA
Organism: Solanum tuberosum; assembly: GCF_000226075.1. Lineage (NCBI taxonomy): Eukaryota > Viridiplantae > Streptophyta > Magnoliopsida > Solanales > Solanaceae > Solanum > Solanum tuberosum. The sequence continues at coordinate 10,601 of NW_006239647.1, read as the reverse complement.
TCATTATATTCACAAATTAAAAACTATCATTTTCACCAAATAATTTAACGATATTTTTTACCAATTAACTTACCAAAAACCATAATCAATAAAACTGGTTTCTACTCCTAACTTGCAAACCATACAAAACAAACCAAAGAAAAAATACCCAAAAACAAAAAAAAAAACTTTGAATTGTTGAATAACAACAACAACCTATTTTGAAATTATGGTATTATATATTAGACCAATAAATACACCAACTCATACATTAGAGTATTATTTTGGTGTCATTTACCACATCACATACCTAAATCAATTTGTGGTAATTCACACAATCAGTTAAACCATACAAATTACACTAATCGACATATCAAAAGTAATTTGACATTTAACCCAAAAATACACAACACATTGATCAGAGTATTAATTTACCACCAATTTATAGAAACAAATATACCAGATTAAGTACCTGATCACATATGACCAATTTTCAAATTATTATCTACACCAATTCAGATAAATAAAATACACCAAAAAACTAATCAATTTTTTTTTTGAAAGTTATATTTTATATTCCAAATAATACAACTAAATACACAAAAATATGTACCTGAAATTTAACTTTAAGTTGGTATGTGTACACCATATCACATACCAAAAGAAACTATTGATAAAATATGTTAACATTCGGCATGCAACATACCAATTAACCTAATTTTTTTTTATAAAAAACTTATTCGACTCATCATATTACAACCAAAATCATATGATGTTGTATTACACCAAAAACGTTAATATAAAACAGCGAATAAATACCAAAAAGAATTAAAACACAGATTATGTGAAAATCCTAATAATATTCCACAAACAATTGCTAAATCTTAATATCTATTTAATAATTAAACCTTTTACAGTTGCACCAGAACATTAACCAAAATCTTATGAATGTATATTCCACCAAATTCGACAAAATCAAAGGAATTACTACAAAAAAGATTACCTGATGAGTTCCAACGCCCGCTGTGATGAATTAAAATTGAAAAATTATTGGTCTGCATATTTGATCGTCGATCTTAGTATGGAAGAGAAGTTTTATTTTTGTAGGAAACCTTTCTTTATGGGATATGATATATAGCAAATTGGAGTAAATCAGGGAAAATAAAATAATTGGAGAAATTTAAGGAATATGGATAATTGTAGCTGAAAATGTTTTTTTATTTTCTTTTAATAAGAATTTCAATTTTGAAAAAAAAAATATTGCTATTCAATTGAAAAAAAAAACTATTGCTATATTCGTGTAATTAGAGTTATTAAATTGTATACTTAAGTTTTTTGCCCAGTACGAAAAATGGTCAAATAGACCATTTGTAATATTCTTGGTTAATTAAATATACGCCTTTCATTATATTTTGATACATTTATATTCCTAATTTTAATGGAGGAATATATGTCAATTTAAGAACAAATAACTCATGACCCCAATTTTAAATACCCATTTCCTTCAAAATCCACTCATTTAACCCATTTCCTCAGGTGATCCACCTTCAACCAAATTAAACTCAATTTCATAAGTCATCTTCATTAATATCAGTCCTCAATCGCTAAGAAAGTTCATTGTGAAATTTAAGGAGGAAGTGAGACGCACTGCTTTAATTTTTTTATTGTTTTGGATAGAATAAAGTAATCTACAATAATTAATAAAAAAATAGTCCACTCCAAAAAATCTATCAATTAACAACATATATTGTTTGAAATTGACGAAAAAGAAACAATAAATTACAATAATTAATAAAAAAAATTGTTGACGAAATTGACGAAAAACAAATTATAAATTACAATAATTAACAAAATAAATCTCTCGACTCCAACAAATCTATCAATTAATGCCACATAAATTGGGACATGGCAAATAACATATATTATTAAAAAATTAGGTTCAAAATGTACTATAAAATACAATAATTAACAACTTAATATATTAAAGAGACATATAAAAAATGGTTAATATTTGAAATTCTGCGTGTGCCACATAAATTAGAACAAACAGAGTAATAAATATTTTTTTCAAAATTATGTTAAAAAAAAGTACTACAAATCACAATAGCTAACAATTTAAAATATTTTTAAAATCATATAAAAATTTCAATAACTTCTCAAATTCCATAATATAACACTTAAATACTACATATTATATATTAATTACTATACTATAAATGACTTAAATACTCCATATTATCTATTACAATAATTAACAATTATTTGACACTTTAAATTCTATCAATGCCATATAAATTAGGATAAAAAACCTAACATATAATATTTAAATATATTTAAAAATAATATAAGTAATACTATACATTACAATAATTAACAGCTTAATTATTTAAAACTTATATAAAAAATTTAATTGACTCTCTAAATTCTATTGGTACCACATAAAATGGATTATATGATAAACATATATTGTTTGAAATTGACGAAAAAGAAACTATAAATTACAATAATTAACAAAATAAATCTCTCGACTCCAACAAATCTATCAATTAATGCCACATAAATTGGGACATGGCAAATAACATATATTATTAAAAAATTAGGTTCAAAATGTACTATAAAATACAATAATTAACAACTTAATATATTAAAGAGACATATAAAAAATGGTTAATATTTGAAATTCTGCATGTGCCACATAAATTAGAACAAATAGAGTAATAAATATTACTTTCAAAATTATGTTAAAAAAAAGTACTACAAATCACAATAGCTAACAATTTAAAATATTTTTAAAATCATATAAAAATTTCAATAACTTCTCAAATTCCATAATATAACACTTAAATACTACATATTATATATTAATTATACTATACTATAAATGACTTAAATACTCCATATTATCTATTACAATAATTAACAATTATTTGACACTTTAAATTCTATCAATGCCATATAAATTAGGATAAAAAACCTAACATATAATATTTAAATATATTTAAAAATAATATAAGTAATACTATACATTACAATAATTAACAGCTTAATTATTTAAAACTTATATAAAAAATTTAATTGACTCTCTAAATTCTATTGGTACCACATAAAATGGATTATATGATAAACATATATTGTTTGAAATTGACGAAAAAGAAACTATAAATTACAATAATTAACAAAATAAATCTCTCGACTCCAACAAATCTATCAATTAATGCCACATAAATTGGGACATGGCAAATAACATATATTATTAAAAAATTAGGTTCAAAATGTACTATAAAATACAATAATTAACAACTTAATATATTAAAGAGACATATAAAAAATGGTTAATATTTGAAATTCTGCGTGTGCCACATAAATTAGAACAAACAGAGTAATAAATATTTTTTTCAAAATTATGTTAAAAAAAAGTACTACAAATCACAATAGCTAACAATTTAAAATATTTTTAAAATCATATAAAAATTTCAATAACTTCTCAAATTCCATAATATAACACTTAAATACTACATATTATATATTAATTATACTATACTATAAATGACTTAAATACTCCATATTATCTATTACAATAATTAACAATTATTTGACACTTTAAATTCTATCAATGCCATATAAATTAGGATAAAAAACCTAACATATAATATTTAAATATATTTAAAAATACTATAAGTAATACTATACATTACAATAATTAACAGCTTAATTATTTAAAACTTATATAAAAAATTTAATTGACTCTCTAAATTCTATTGGTACCACATAAAATGGATTATATGATAAACATATATTGTTTGAAATTGACGAAAAAGAAACTATAAATTACAATAATTAACAAAATAAATCTCTCGACTCCAACAAATCTATCAATTAATGCCACATAAATTGGGACATGGCAAATAACATATATTATTAAAAAAATATTTAAATAATTAAGCTGTTAATTATTGTAATGTATAGTATTACTTATATTATTTTTAAATATATTTAAATATTATATGTTAGGTTTTTTATCCTAATTTATATGGCATTGATAGAATTTAAAGTGTCAAATAATTGTTAATTATTGTAATAGATAATATGGAGTATTTAAGTCATTTATAGTATAGTAATTAATATATAATATGTAGTATTTAAGTGTTATATTATGGAATTTGAGAAGTTATTGAAATTTTTATATGATTTTAAAAATATTTTAAATTGTTAGCTATTGTGATTTGTAGTACCTTTTTTTTTACATTATTTTGAAAATAATATTTATTACTCTCTTTGTTCTAATTTATTTGGCAGATGCAGAATTTCAAATATTAACCCTTTTTTATATGTCTCTTTAATATATTAAGTTGTTAATTATTGTATTTTATAGTACATTTTGAACCTAATTTTTTAATAATATCTGTTATTTGCCATGTCCCAATTTATGTGGCATTAATTGATAGATTTGTTGGAGTCGAGAGATTTATTTTGTTAATTATTGTAATTTATAGTTTCTTTTTCGTCAATTTCAAACAATATATGTTGTTAATTGATAGATTTTTTGGAGTGGACTATTTTTTTATTAATTATTGTAATTTATTGTTTCTTTTTCGTCAATTTCAAACAATATATGTTTATCATATAATCCATTTTATGTGGTACCAAGAGAATTTAGAGTTAATTAAATTTTTTATATAAGTTTTAAATAATTAAGCTGTTAATTATTGTAATGTATAGTATTACTTATATTATTTTTAAATATTATATGTTAGGTTTTTTATCCTAATTTATATGGCATTGATAGAATTTAAAGTGTCAAATAATTGTTAATTATTGTAATAGATAATATGGAGTATTTAAGTCATTTATAGTATAGTAATTAATATATAATATGTAGTATTTAAGTGGAAGGTGGTGGGGCCCACTTATATATTTTATAAATATATTGAACATTAATAGGGATCTTATTGGATGGTTGGTAAATCTTTAAAGTTAAATTATAATGTTTTTGAAATTTAAATTATTTAAAACATATATAATGATTTTATAGAAAAAATAATATCATATAAAATTAAATGAAAAGGATAATAAATTCAACTTTTACCATGATAAGGTTGAAAAATATTATTTAAGTGGAAGGAGATGGGGCCCACTTTTGGTAGTAAATCCTAGACTCTTCTAATATATAGTAATATATAAAGCTGAATCTAAATCGCTGATGTGACATCCTCCAATGGCCAGCATTTGCAATTATCTATTTTTACCTTTTTTTGAATTATTTCTGATTTTTTTCACTGATGTGGCACCCTCCAATGGCCAGCACTTGCAATTATCTATTTTTACCTTTTTTTTTTGAATTATTTCTGATTTTTTACCTCAAAACAAATACATAAATGAGTAAAAATATCACACTAAATAAGAGTAATTACAGCCCAAAACGTGCAGCCCAAACCGTTTAAAAATCAGCTCACTAACATCACATTAATTACCCAATTGAATAGGTTAGGTTATGAGCCTCAAAAGAATCTCTCTATATGTATATAAAGCTAGATTAAAAAAATATATATATATATATATATATATAAAGCTGAATCTAGATCCGCTGATGTGGCACTGTCCAATGGCCAACATTTGCAATTATCTATTTTTATCTTTTTCTGAATTATTTCTGATTTTTTACCTCAAAATAAATACATAAATGAGTAAAAATATCACACTAAATAGGACTAATTACTAACTCTGCTGCAGTCCAAAACGTGCAGCCCAAACAGTTTACAACTCAGCCCACTAACATCACATTAATTACCCAATTGAATAGGTTAGGTTATGAGCCTCAAAAGAATCTCTCTCTCTCTCTCTCTCTATAAAGCTAGATTAAAAAAATGTGATGTGGTACCTCTCTTTGGCCAAGGATCCTATTTATCTTTTTTCTCATTTTTTTGACATTTTATTTATTTATTTATTATTTATTACTATTTTACAAATATGAATGTGGCAATTACTATTCCTTTCATTTATTCACATTCTTTAATATAAATTTTAATTGTCTTTATTTTCATTATTCTCATGACTTTTCATGATCATAACTCCTAAATTTTATTAATAGTCATGTTCATGATTTCATTTTGGTATTCCCTATTATAATCTTATAAATAGAGGCATTGTAATTTTTTCTTACAAAAGAAATGATCAAATCTATATAGTATATATATATATATATATGTGTGTGTGTAAAGCTCTCAAATTTGTGGTGAAGGTGATTTGAGATGATTCAGCTAAAAGAAAGGCACAAGTATTCTATACTTTTTTTCTTTTCGATCATTATAATATTATTTTGAGTTTGATATATATTTGATTTGATTATAGGTAGATATCTACAGAAAATACAAAGAAAATAGATGGGCTGGTGATAAGAAATTGTAAGGAATTCTTCTCAAACTCTCTTTCATATGTATTTCCTTTTTCTTTGTATGTTTGACTAAAGAAGTTATATTCCTTGATCATAAGTTTTGCTAAGTGATAAATATATGAGGTATTCAATCATACTCTTACTTTATTGTTAATTTTTTTTAAAGAATTTATGTATTTTGCAGTATTTAGAGAAGGGAAGGGGGAGGATGAAAGAAAAGTGAAATTTTATGATAAAATTAAATTCTGAACTTAATTACAATTCACAACTGTAAAAATAATATTGTTTTATCATTTTGCAGGTATAGATAATCTGATATACGGGGTGAAGAAAATGAAATGGTGAAACAATTAATTTAAGATTGAGAGCAAGGAAATGAAAAATATAATAATTTAGAACTTTTGGTAAAATTGAATACTTAACTATACGAATAATGTTTTTATTTCTAAATAGTCATTTTGTATTAATAACTTTATTGCCTCTGTGTTACTCTAAATCTCCATAATTTTATATTTTTCTTTTCTTTTAATTTTGTTAATTGAGAGGTAAATATCTCTCCCATGAATTGTAGTACTTTAGATTTTCACATATTTTGAATTATAAATTTATGAAAAAATGATTACTAATTTTATGTGTGATAATTGTTTGAATTTTATCTTCTTTATTTTTATTCCACATAAATACACTAGATATAAATCTAACAAATAAGTGATATGCTTTTTTTTTCTCCTATTATTGTTTTTTAATTAAATGCTTGAAATCTATAAATATTATAAAGCTAAAATTACAGAAAAGTAACGTGTCACCTTTGTATAACTTCCAATTGCATTATCTGTATTCTCTTCTTCTTGGCATTGTATTCCCCCATTTCATTATATTCTACTATATTATAAAAGAAAGTTTAGGGCCAAATATAATATATAATATTCAAGATTGGGACTTTTCCCATTCTTGAATATTATATATTATACTTGTGGGACTTTTAAAATTCTATTTTATACCCATCTTCTATCTATCTATATCTATCTATATTTTCTATTTTTTTCTATTCTATTCTACTATATTCTACTATATTATAAAAGAGAGTTTAGGGCCAAATATAATATATAATATTCAAGATTGGGACTTTTCCCATTCTTGAATATTATATATTATACTTGGGTATAAAATAGAATTTTAAAAGTCCCACAAGTATAATATATAATATTCAAGAATGGGAAAAGTCCCAATCTTGAATATTATATATTATACTTGG
>NW_006239647.1:0-2781 GCF_000226075.1 Solanum tuberosum | reverse complement strand
AAAAAAAATATGAAAATTTGGATGACTCTCCAAATTTCATTTGTGTCACATAAATTGAGACAACAAAAATAACATATATTGGGTCCATTTTAATTTATTTGTCTTATTTTTTTTATATTTAAAAATTGCGTAAAAATACTATAAATCATAATAATTGACAACATAAAATATGTTTTGAAAAAAAAATACAAAAAATTTCATTGATTCTTGAAGTGAATCTATCGTAAAAATACTATAAATCATGATAATTGACAAGATAAAATATTTCAAAAATGTTGTATGTGGATAGTCTTATTATGCCTTAAATAGCGTCAAAGAAAGTACAGGTTTGTGATAAAAAAAAACTTATTCCTTTATCCACGCAAACAATCGCTTCAAAAACTCGATTATTAGCCACAAAATATACCATTTATATTATTGGGCCCGTGCATAGCACGGGCAACATTATCTAGTAATAATACAACAATCTCTACTTAGTATTATTTTTTAAAATTATTTTAATTAAAAAATCATCTTCATAACTCATATCACTTTTTTTAAATAACTTCTATTATAATAATATTTATTAATTTTGTGACTTCAAATCACATGAACCTCCAATTGCATTATTTGTTTTCTCTTCTTCTAGGCATTTTCTTCTCCCAAAACCACAACAACAACCAACAACAACAGCAACAGCAACAGCAACAGCAGCAACAACAATAATAATAATAATATCTATTTAGTATTATAATGATTTTAATTAAAAAAATCATCTTCATAACTCATATAACCTTTTTAAAATAACTAATTATATTATAATAATAATCATTTATTTTGAGGCTTTAACTCACAGTTTCATCACTTCTACTCTTAATAATCTCCATTACTCATATGTTTTTCCAAGTTTTTGGCCCTCAAATGATATTTTACTTATAATTTTTGACACTTTATCATAATTTTCTCATTATGAATTTTTATATGATCTCAAATAAAAATGATATGACACCTCTTATAATTCAAAAATATTATTTATAATTTTTCTCATTTTTTTTTTGATAATTTTACTTAATTTTTTTTTTCATGTATGTGCTATAATATTATAAAAACTCAAAACTCACTTCTTCAACTCTCTTAAGTATATAATAAATGTGCCTATGTTAAAGTTGTGAAAAATTAAAGGCGTTACATTGATTATTTTTTTCAGTTTTTCACTAATAATATTTAATTATTTATTTATAATAGACTGTAAATGGTCATCATATACAATATTACAAATTTTCCTACAAAGAAAGGTCAATCTATAATCTGAAATAATTGTATAAGTAGTTGATTTAATTTACAAAATTAAAATTTATATGTGTACATATGAAAGTTTAATATACTTTTTATTTTCTAAGTTCATGATATCCTTAAGAAAATTTACTAATAACTTTCATAATTGCGCGAAACGCGAACAAGTTTACTAGTTTTATTAATAATAGCAGACCCAAGGTACTATAGAAGTGAAAAATAGAAGCTTAATGCAACCTCCACACCATCTCCTTTAATTGTAATTTCCGATTATAACCTTTAATATTAGCAACTTTCCTTAAAAAGGGTATTTGTATCATTTCTGTCCAGAAAAGTTGTTCATTTTATATTGTGGGATGCTCTTGCTGGTTATTGATTGCCGGAAGTTGAGGATCTAATTTAGATGGTATGAACTTTTCACTTCCTCCTTGAGTTTCACAATGAGCTTTCGTGGTAGTTGAGGACTCATTTTACTAGAGATTTTATGTCACGATTCAGATTGTTGTGAGTGACACTTACACTAATCCTTCAGTGGAGAACCAACTACTAACCCAACATAACCCGTTATGACTAGTTATGAAAACCAAATTATGAAAGAAATACCTAAGAGCAATTTAAAATTTGATAAAGGATTGAGTTTCCATAAACTCAATCGATAGTTAAAATACTGCGAAAATTAACCTCTAGAAACTGAAAGTGGTAGTACCAAAACTTTAATTAGTCAATAATGAGGATGCAACCCCAAAAGTTAGAAAACATAGACGAATAGTCTAATGTATATGTCTTAAAAGATGGACAAGAAGATGTAGAAGAATCCATGACAACCTAAAAGTAGTTCATCCTTGAATTCAAAGATCACGCTTCCTTCAACTGAGGTCTTGTATCAGTCGCATGAATATGTCATGCACAGGGGCGGATCTAGGTGGAAAGGTGGGGGTGCCACGGCACCCAGTGATCTCGGAAAAAACGACGTATATATATGTATATATATAATAATAATTAAATATATATTAACTTTGCCACCCAGTGTCTGAAATGCTAGACAGTTCAATTGGTGAAGGAGGCCGTCTGCCACACAGGCAATGCGGCTTCGATCCTCCCTTCATGCGCATATTCTTTTTGTTTGCTCCTTTTTTCTTTCTTTTTTTGATCTTTTTCATTAATGTGTAAAGGGCTTTAATTTTTTTTTCTCCATTCATTCTTATTTATTTACTATTCTTTATTAATTCAAATAGACTCCTTTTCAAAATTAATTTTTATTTATTTTTTACTTTCTCTTTCACTAATTATTAATCTCTTGATATGAGTGTTACGTGTTTATTCTTTATCAATTAATGACTACTGAATTATGAATGTCAAATAAATATTATTAAGAATATATTTAAATAGTTAGTTTTTTAAAAAAATATAAGTTTTAAAAATGATGAATATTATTATTAGATTTTTTTTTAATTTAAAGGTTCTTTCGATCCTCACTGACGTTCTTGCTAAGTAAGAGGACTAGGCTGA
>NW_006239646.1:145611-162607 GCF_000226075.1 Solanum tuberosum | reverse complement strand
TAGGAAAAAGTTTAGGACTCTATAAATAGAGGTTTGTTCCTTCTAACTTAATCAGCATTCACAATGTAGTCTTAAGGGCTTTGAGAGTTTTGGTTAGGGAGAGAATTTGTGGGTCACAAGCTTGATACGTTATCACTTGTGTGAACCTCCCATGTATTCCGAGTGAATTGGTTGAGGTTATTTCTCTCTATATTTTGTACTCTCATATTTATAGTGGATTGCTCATCTCCTTTGTGGACGTAGGTCGATTGACCGAACCACGTTAAATCTTTGTGTCTTTGTATATTTCTCGTTTGTCTTCTTACTCGTGGTCTTTCGAGGTTTTCTTTGCTAGCTTCCGCGCTACACCTGCTTATTTCGGTCCTAACAGATACTCCATCTTATCCCCATAGAGAAGGCGATTCGGCTTCAATAACCACTTGCGAGCATTTCTCACGGTTCTTTCTACCCCAGATGATGTTTCAGTGGCCTCAAACTGAGACATCACATGAATCAATCTGCAAGAGCGGAAGCTATGCATCTCAAGTATCATCTTGCCTTAAGTTCCCTTTTTTTTGGCTTTACTCTGGAAGCACATGTTTGTTAGTTGTAAATTGTAATGGTGAAGTGTTTGTAAATATAGGGAGTGATATTTCAAAGAATGGTTGTGTTCATCTTTACAAATCCTGAATCATTTCTGTATAATTTTCTTCTGTAATTTTTGGTTTCGGTTTATCCATTACTCGTTTCAGTAAGCTTTTCCATTTTTGGTTCATGAAGAATCTTGAAAGTATCTGCTCCGCCATGAATGTAGTCATCTAATACTGGCTGTTGTCTAGGCTTTTGACATGAATATTACGCCAAATCTTTACTGAATGGATGCACCTGAAGGCGGAAGGTCACTGAAATCCAACTGCTGCTTGTCATTCAGTTTTGAATGTTCAAGTGCCAAAACAAATCGACCATATTACCAGACCTGACCCTGCCATCCCTATTGCCAAATATTAATGAAAAAGAGAGACCAAACAACAAGCTTTAATGTTACATTATACTACTTTATTTCACAACACATCAAACATCCAGAGAAATCTGAGGGTCTTTGAGCAATCTCAGAAGAGGTAAGCAAACTTCATTTTACGATAAGAACTTAATAGAAACCTATACAGCATGTGACACACTAACTCTCTAAATAAAACTCTGAAGATGTTACAAAAACAAAAAAAATTAAAAATCTTTACATGATCCATGAACAAAGAATCATTCAGGATCATCTTGAATGAAAGACTCTTGGAGACGAAGTGCATACTCCAGTTTCCACAGCACATTACCCATTGATGGCCTATTTTCACTAGACGAAGCTAAGCATTTCACCGCTGTTTCTCCAAACATCCTGAGGGACTCTGGTTTTATTCTGGCCGCAAGATTGGGATCTACAATTTGTTCCAACTGTCCCATCTTCTGCGACTCTACTGCCCATTCAGCTAAACTAATCATATGTGAACGACCTATGGCAGGCCTAGCACAAAGAACTTCGAATAAAACAACACCGAAAGAATAAACATCAGATTTTTCTGTCAGTTGTCTCCTTATAAAATATTCAGGGTCAATGTTGCCTATACTTCCTTTCACCGTTGTGCTAAGATGGGTTTGATCAAGCTCAGGCATTGTCTTGGATATTCCAAAATCAGTAATTTTTGCGACAAAATTCTCATCAAGCAATATGTTTGTAGACTTGACATCACGATGTATAACTGCGCTGTTATGAAGGTAGTGAAGACCTCTGGCTGCCCCGATGCATATCTCCAGCCTCTGCTCCCAGCTCATACTAGGTAGATCTGACCCATACAAATGTCTACTGAGGTTCCCATTCTCCATGTAGTCATAAATTAGAATCATCTCATTTCTTTCATCACAATATCCTATCAATGAAATCAGATGCGGATGGCTGCAGAATGAGAGAATCTCAATTTCTGCTTGGAACTCTTCAATCCCTTGTGGCGACTCACGATTACGCCTTTTCAGGACCACCTTTGTACCATCACGCGAAACACCCCTGTAAACCTTCCCAAATATACCCACTCCAATTAGAAACTTGTCATCAAAGTTATTACTTGCTTCCTCCAAATCTACTAAAGGAACTCGAAAACTTTCAAAAGGAATACGATTACTCAAATTTAAAGTATCATTTATGGAATTTGTTGCTTTGGAATACTTAGTTCCCATGGTGGAGTGCAACCATTAATTGAACTTCTCCTGACTGTTTGCCTTCAAAGTTGAAAACATAGATAAGAAAAGAACAAAGTCAACCCTATTGAGGAATGTAGAACAATTGCAAGTATATATAATTGATGAAAATCACAAATATATATATATATATATATAACAGAAGCTTGAAGAAGCTCTGATTTTAACAGAACAGTAGAGATTTGGAGAAGATGAGAGACTGAAAAGTCTTACTACTATGCACCAAAAAGACAAATACCTCTTCACTCGTGTATTTGGGCAGTTATCTCAAACTTTTTTCAGTTCCTGATTAGGACATATACTTGTTGATTATATGAAACTATTTTTTCCTTTCGTCTATGTTTCTCCTTTATTATATGAAACTGTCTTTTTCTCTATAACTAATACTTAATATTTTATGTTGTGATGATGCATTACAGGACACTAGAATAGTAATATTTTAAGTTCGTATAGATTTTTGGATTTCTGCTGCATCATTGAGTGAAATCTATATACAATAATAAAGCTAAATACAGACAAAATGATGCGACACGTCTCGCCAAAAATCATATTTATTTTTTGGCGTTTTAATTTTTTTTCTCCTAATTTTTACGAATCAATTGTCAATTGCAGTTCTGATTGTGCATTTAGTAATGCAATAAAGAAAAGACTCTGTGTGCAAGAGAATGATTGCTTGCTGTGTACTCTCACTATTCCATATTAACTTAACTTTTGGGATTTTTTTATTGTTTAAAATAATTGAATTGTTCAAAGTTCAAGATGGATGTTTGAATTTTTTTCCATATTTATCCTTTTCTTTAATGAAGTTTGATATTTTCTTGAAGATAAATTGCATTGTTTGCAAAGTTATATTTACGATTTCAGAAAGAATAACAGTAGAAAGTATGATTTAAATTATGCCCTTGAATGTTTTTAATAAGTATGCATTGACTTACAAATTCAGTTAATATGGAATAGAGGGAATATTAAATATTCATTTTCATGATGCAAAATCAAAATGTGTTTTGACTATTTTTTTTTATTGAATCATTAATTATACTCCATTTGTTCCTATTTAGTTGTCACCATTTTAGGTTTCACATCCCTTTAGAAACTAAGTAAATTTATCATTTTGTCGATTTATAATAAGGCAATGTATTACCATATCATATGCAAACTTCCCAGAGGCTCAAAATTGTTCCATGTTTTCAAAAGCGTTTTCGCTGGCATGACATTAATGGAGCGAATTTCTATGTATGAAGAATTTAATAGAAACCATATACAACATGTGTAACTGCCGGACATTGACTTATAGTTAGGGGAGGAACTACCCTTGCCCGAGGAGTGTCAAACGACAACCTTTTGCTGGAAAATTAATTGTATATATAGGTTAACTTTGCTTTAATAAATATATAAACAACTAAAACAACATGCACATTACAGGCTTTTTTGTGTATTTACTTCTTTATATTTTGATATCCTTTTAACGGAAGTCTTGGCTCCGCCTTTGCTTGCAGTCAGGATCATCTTGAATTACAGCCTCTTGGAGATGAAGTGCATACTCCAGTTTCCACAGCACCTCACCCATTGATGGCCTATCTACACCAGTTTCAGCTAAGCATCTCACCGCTGTTTCTCCAAACTTACTGAGGGAATCTGGTCTTATTTTGCCAACAAGATTGGGATCTATGATTCGTTCCAATTGTCCATTCTTCTGACTTTCCATTGCCCAATTAGCTAAGCTAACCATCTCCAATTGTACTCGGGCAGGCCTAGCACAAAGAACTTCGAATAAAACAACACCATAAGAATAAACATCAGATTTTTCTGTAAGCTCTCCCCACATAGTATATTCTGTTAAAGAATGACAAAAGTCCCACATCGGTGGTTAATGAGATGGGTGGACTCCTTATAAGGCTTGGGCAATTCTCCCCCTTTGAGCTAGCTTTTGGGGTGTGAGTTAGGGCTAAGACCTAATTTAACATATTCAGGGGCAATGTAGCCTATACTTCCTTTCACCATTGTGCTAAGATGGGTTTGATCAAGCTCAAGAATTGTCTTGGATATTCCGAAATCAGTAATTTTTGCCACAAAATTCTCATCAAGCAATATGTTTGAAGATTTGACATCACGATGTATAACTGCGTTGCTATGAAGGTAATGCAGACCTCTGGCGGCCGCGATGCATATCTCCAACCTCTACTCCCAGCTCATAGTGGGTAGATCTGAGCCATACAAATGTCTAGTGAGGCTCCCATTCTCCATGTACTCATAAATTAGAATCATCTCAATTTATGTTTGGAACTCTTTATGAGAAGTATGATAACACCTTTTCAAGGCCACCTTTGTTCCATCACGTAAAACACCCCTGTAAACACTCCCAAATCCACCCTTTGCAATGAAAAACTTGTCATCGAAGTTGTTCGTTGCTTCCTCCAAATCTAGAAAAGGAACTCGAAAACTTTCAAAAGGAACGCGATAACTCGAGTTAGAAGCATCTGCTATGTGAGTTGTTTGCTTGGAATACTTGCTTCCCATTAATAGATAAAGAAATCTAGCCTGTTCCTGTTTAGTTGAGCAAAATCGGAAACTCACAAGTACAGGCTTTACTATGGCAAAGTTGAAAAAAATGAACTAAAATTGAGTAACCTAGAACAATTGCAAGTATATAGAATTGAGGAAACATGTAGATGAAAATCACAAATATATGATAACAGAACAGAAGCTTAAGGAAGCTGATTTTACCACAAAAAATGGAGATTTGGAGGATAAGAAGACCAGAGGCTGAAAAGTCATTACTGTTCAAGCGGGGCTTTGGATAGTTACAAACAAACCTATTTTTTTTAAAAAAATTTAAGAGTGTGAATTTTATATCTAAATTATCATTTATTAATTTGAAAAGACACGTCTTTCTTTTATTATCCTCTCATCATGGTATATGTAATACACTTTCTCTTTTATTTTGAAAAATTATCACATCATACTTCACATGGGACAAAACATTTCACCTTCACCAAAATTAAATTTTTTAGGCATTTTTTAAGTTGTTTCTTTTTCCTCACTACTTTTTTTTTCAAATTACCCTTATGCAAAGAACCTTAACCTCAACAATTCAAAATAAAATTCACGAGGAAAGAAAATATAAGTCATAATTTTACTCAACAGTGGATAAAATTTGGCATGTTATTGCTACTAATGACTTGAATAAGCTAAGCTAAATTTTATTATTAAAAGAAAAAAATTATTACTCATTAAATTCAAAATTTGTATGCCAACGACTTTATGGAAGGGCATTTGTTTAATTTTTCAAACGTTAAAATTTATAAAATTGAAGATTTGCAACATTTTTTAGTTTTTTTAAAAAAACATAGATCGATTTTATTAATCTGTTCATTTTATTTTACGTGGAGAAATTTGAGTAATAAGATCATATCTCTTATTTTTCTGTTGTATGAAAAATAAAATAAAGAAATTTACACGAACTGTTAACCGCCAAAGAAGGGAAAATAGCATATTCAAGTCATTAGCAACAATCATATGCTTCATTTTATCCTCCATTGAATTATAAAATTAGGACTTATATCTTCTTTTCTCATTAATTTTATTTTGAATCGTTGAAGTTATAGTTCTTTTCATGAAAGTAATTAGAAGAAAAAGTAACGGGGATAGAAACTTAATTAAAAATGGGTTAAAGATTTAATTTCATGAAGAGTTCCGTTTATATAAACCTAAGCTATTTATATAAAAAAAAATGGACAAAGAACAAACTTGATATTTTTTTGAATATTTAAAGGACTAAAATCGACAAATGTATAGTTAAGGGACTAAATCAGCAAGTGTATGGTTAAGATACCAAACTTGATAAGTTTTTGAATAGTTAAAGGACTAAATCCGATAAGTGTATAGTTAAGAGACCATTTAGACCTACTCCTATAGTTAAGAGACTATTTATGACATTTTCTCAAATTATGTGTATTGATATAAATTATTTACTATTTAAATATTACTAGTAAAATTACCCACGCTTCACGTGGAAATTTAATATCACTAAATTTATAAAATAATACTTAAAACCTATCAGTCATTAAACTAAAACACTATATTATTTTACATAACAGATTACATAGTAACGAACATTAAAAATGTAAAGGAAAATGAAAATTATATCATATTATCATTTATCCTTAATAATATAACCATAAATTTATGACTGTAAAAAAAATACCAGGATCTGTAACATAAGCAATGGTGTCAGTGAGCAACTCAACAGGAGCAAAGTACACGAATATTTAATTGTGCAGAAGAAGAAGAATTAAGAAGTTCAGAATTTTTGTTGCTTTAAAATGAGAGGAAATCCCTCTATTTATAGACAACAAAGGGTAGTGTGAACAAATATTTTGTTGTGCCTTATCGGAAATGTCACAACTATTTGGAAAAGTTTCAACCCTTCGAAAAGGTCACAACCTTTCATAAAAGTCGCAACTTTTCATAAAAGTCGCAACTCTTCATTGAAGTCACAACTTTTAATAAAAGTCACAATTTTTCATAAAAGGAAAGGCTAGTTTTGGAAATAAATAAATTAAAAGGGAATCCTGATTTGTGGTGACGCCACGTAGGCGGGCCTAGAGTTTTCTTTTATATATATACTAGTAAAATTACTTGTGCTTCGCGCTGGAATTTAATAGTATCATGAAATTTATAAAATAATACTTAAAACCTATCGGTCATTAAAACTAAAACACTATGTTATCTTACATATAAGATTACATAGTAACAAACATTAATAGCTTAAAGGAAAATGAAAATTATTACATCTTTATCATTTATCCTTAATAACATAAGCATAAATTAATGACTGTAAAAATGCATACCAGGATTTGTAACATAAGCAATGGTATCAGTGAGCCACTCAATAGGAGCAAAGTTAACAAATATTTAATTGTGAAAAAGAAGAAGAAGAATATATATATATATATGGGCGGAGCTACCCTTTCCCGAAGGGGTGTCGAGCGACACCCCTTCGTCGAAAAATTACGTTGTATAGGTAGGTTAAATTTTAATTTTATTCCTATATATATTGTAGTAGTCACTCTTTAACACAAGATGAAGAGTTAGCTCAGTGGTTGAGGGGCTGCAAAATTTCTCCTTAATCTTTGGCCTGGGTTTTTAAAAAAAAAATTAGCGTTTTTTTTAATTAACATTAAGACTTCAAGAAGCATCTTTTGTCTTTAAATTAATTTTTAAGCGATTGACTTAAATAAAGTTGACTTTAATATTTTATTTTTAAAAAGAAAAAATGTATTTAGGGATTAAACAAATCCCTAATTTCAAAATTAAAAGGTTTGAGGAGGAAGAGCCCAAAAAAATCGTTTTGGTTCGCTACTGAGTCGTTGCCTTCGTTGTGCCTCTTTGTCGGGTGTCGCCAAACGATTGTGATAATGTAATTATTTTTTTCTTTCATTAGTAAAAATTGTTTTGTTGATTTTTATGTGTACTTACTACTTTGCATTTTGACACCCCTCAATGTAAATTCTAGCTCCGTCACTATATATATATATATATATATATATATACTTCCTCCGTTTAAAAAATAATGATCTATTTTCCTTTTTAGTCCGTTTAAAAAAATGCTTTTCCTATTTTATAATACTTTAATTTTAGATTTCCACATGACATATTTAAGACATCTTAAATTTTATTTTTTTTTTAAATTAAAAAAATTCCATGTAGAATGATATTTGATCCTTCTCACATTTTTTTTGCTCTTTTTTTTTCTTCGGCTAATTTGAATTTATTATTTTGATGATCAAATTTATTTTTCACTAACTTTCTTGTAAAATTTATCATATATGGTCCAAATTTTTACTCTTTTCATTAGTTGAAGTACACTTTTTTTGGATATAATACACAAATGTGCCCTTTAACTTGGCCTAATTTAATATTTATGTCCTCCAATTTGGGTGTACACTAGTAGATACTTAAACTAAAGTTGAACAAGTAGACATATGAGTTCTACGGGGCATAATACATGTAGGACACCAGGTATGATGCAAATTGCTACGAGAGATGTAAGGTGTTATTCAACTTTATACTAATTTAAGGCCTCATTTGTTTGCAGTTAACGAAGGTCTGAATCTTAATAATTCAGATTTAACATATTAAGTGCATTTCTTTTTAAGGTCTGAATCTTAATCATTCGGATTCAATCCATTAAGTACATTTATTTTGTTTTTTTGGTAAGGCCTCTTAACGGGTCTTGTCTTAATGAGTCTGAATGAATCAGATCTATAATAGAGTTTTAATACCATTCAGACTCTTAAGTGTTATTTTAGAAGAAAAATATTCTCTTCTTCCCCGCTTCTCTTCTTGGCAAAGTTTCAAGTTTCTTGTTCTTCTTTTTCATTCAACTACCATTTTTTATCTTTTGAATAAGTAAGTTTTCATAATCTTTTACTAAGTATTTATCTAGTATTTTTAATATACACAATATTTTTGGATGAATTGATATTTATGAAGAACTCTCTTTGTTACAAATATTGAGTAAAATCACCAAAACAAAAGAAAGAAAGATAAAAAAAATCCCTCGTCTACTTATTTTTGAAACTTTCACAAAAGCGTTGATTTAGTGTCAAAACTTCTTTTGGAAGAAGTTATCATGGTTTATGTGAAAAAGTTGTTTGAGAAGACAAACAAATCGTTTTTCTGGGGTGGGGGTTATAATATTATTCTTGAAACAATTTTTTAGAGAAGTTATCTTGGTTTTGGATTATAATTTTTATTGAAATAGTGTTTATTTCCTAATTTTTTTAAAAGATAAATTATGCACATTCAGATATATATATTGAAAACAAACAATCTTAATCATTCAGTGTTTAGACCTATAATATTCAAATGTGTATTTAGATTCTGATATCTTAATTTTAATACACATCTTTATTAAGATGTGTATTTAAATTCAAACATCTTAATCTTAATGTAAACAAATTAATGAGGTCTAAGTGTCTACTTGTGCACACCAAAATTGAAGGACATTATGTAAGTTAAAACCAAATTAAATGACATATTTGTGTATTAATCACATTTTTCATTCTGTCGCATCTTCCTCAGTTCTTTCTTTTCTAACTATGGTCTCATTATCTTCCTTACAATTTCTCATATTACTAAAATGTCAACAACAACAATAACATACTCAGTGAAATCCCACAAAATGGTTCTGAAGAGGGTAGAATCTATGCAGACCTTACCATTATCTCTTCAAGGTAGAGAGAATGTTTTCAAAAGACTCTTGACTCTCAAAGCAGTAACTAAATGAAAAAATGATTGTGGGGGAGAAATATGAAAACTAATAGCAAAGCAATGCATAACATATATGCAAGAAATTGCAGCCACAACAATAACAAAATGCGATCACCTAAACACCAATAAATTGACTAAATAGGATTCAGCTCTACTGTCCCAGACCTATAACTTGTTATTAGAAACATTTCATGAGAATGGGATATGGTTGCTACATGTAGGGTTAGGAATGTGTAAAAATCGAATCGAAAAAAAATGCTATTAGTTTATTGTTATTTTTTTTTAAAGGTTATATAAAAAATATGGGATTATCGATTTGATTTTGGTTTTTTAATATTGGGTAAACCGATAAAACATTAGACCGTAGTAATTTACTATGTACACCTATATAAAGATTAGATATCAACCTCAGTTGGTTACTGTCTTTTTTCCTTTAGCCTTCAATTCACACTTCGTAGTCACTTTGAGTTCATAACTTTACATTAAACAAATCATCAAAACCTAAAGTAAGAATCCTATTAATTTTTCTTTGTGTTGCACTTGCATAGTTCTTTACTTCTTTTCATGTTAGTTATTACCATTTCTACTTTTTGAGTGTTCCATATAGTTACATTATTGTCTTATTGCGTCAAATTATTGGAGAATTCAGTTATTTGTTTTATAAGCCTTTTTTTATTGGTTAATCTAAAACCCGAACCGTTAAAGAAAATATCTTATTGATTTGATTATTAATTTAGCATATTTAAAAACTGAAAACCTATAAACTGAATCAATAATGCATAAAACCAAACTGAACATATACACACCCCTAATTACATCATTAACACTGCAAGAAAGAGAAGTGTCAAAATAAATCGACCATATTACCAGACCTGACCCTGTCATCCATCCCTATTACCAAATAATAATGAAAAAGAGAGACCAAATAACAAACTTTAATGTTACATTTTACTTTATTTCACAGCCACTAATTCTGTAGTATCACCTTGTATCTCAAACACATCAAACATCCAGAAAAATTTGAGGGTTCTCTGAGCAATCTCAAAAGAGGTATGCAAACTTCATTTTGCCTCTTTACAATAAGAAAATGTATTACCATATGCAAACTTACCAGAGGCTCAAAATTGTTCCATGTTCTGAAAAGTGTTTTCGCTACCATGACATTAATGGAATGATTTTCTATGTATGAAGAACTTAATAGAAACCATTTACAACATGTGACACACCTAATATGTTGGGAAGTAGGAGAACATATAAAGTAGTTAGGATGATTGATAAAGTGAACATGGTTCACTACTTGTTGTCTTATGTGTACTCTATTAGAAGAACCAGGTTCTCAGACGTGACTGCAGACAATCTGTACAAATAGGAGAGATTGTGGCAAAGAAGAAAAAGTGCAGAAATAAATGAGCGGAAAAAGAAATAAAGAAAGAGCTGAAACGTAGGACCAAAGAAGGAAAGAAATAAAGAAGGAAAGAAACAAATAAGGAAAGAAAAAAAGAAGGAAAAGAAGGAAGTCAAATAAGGAAAGAAATAAAGAAGTAGCAATTCAAGTCAAATAAGGAAAGAAGTAAATATAGACAAGTTCAGAAGGAAACAGATTTGTTATTCCTCTCCTTGTGGAAGTTGATGAAGGCGAATCAAACTCTATAAAAGGTTCAAGCCAAAGAAGAAAAAAAGTCGTCTTTGCATAAACATAAATTGAGAGAATTTTCCAGCAAATCCAGAACGATATCTATTGCATATTCATGAATTTCATCATCTTGAGAGCAATAGTTATTGGAGCAAAAACGCAAGGCTTCGTCACAGGAACACGAGGACCAGGTTCACGAGTTGTGTTCCACTTTGAACTATTGAATGTTGAAGTCAGATCAATTAAAGTCTAGGGTTATTAATCTTTGTTGATTTGTTCTAGGTTTATTATTGAGTTGTAATAATTCCTAGATTTTGTAACAAGAAGTAGGTTTGACTTCTTGGGGGTAGAGTCTCGAGAGAATTGTAACAAGAAGTGGGTTTGACTTCTTGGGGGGTAGAGTTAAGAGAGAGTTTGTGAGAATTGTAAACAAGAAGTGGGTTTGACTTCTTGGGTGGTTAGAGTTAAGAAGAGTTGAGAGTTTTTGTAAACAAGAAGCGAGTTTGACTTCTTGGTAAGTTGAGAGTTTTCAATTATAGTTAATCGAAAAGGGTAGAAGTTTAGAGTAAGATTCATTGATTAACTAAGTTGTAAATCTTGAATTAAAATAAAACTTCGGTGTGATTTTTCCCTTCATTGAGTTAGGAAGGTTTCCACGAAATATTGGTGTTACTGTTTACTAACGTAAGCATCTTATGTATTATTCAAGAACCTGGTTCTTGAATATCTTGTGTACTATTATGGTGTATCTAAAAGAAGAAATAGAACAATTGTTGAAATGACCAGAACTATGATGAATGAGAAAGGGCTGCCAAAATATTTTTGGACAGAAGTAGTACATACAACGGTGTACATCCTCAACAGGTGCCCGACAAAGGCATTGAAGGACAATACACCAGTTGAAGCTTGGAGTGGAATGAAACCTTCTGTAAGTTATTTTAAAATTTTCGGGTGTATTTGTTATGCTCGTATACCTGTTGAGAAAATAACAAAAATGGATGAAAAAAAGTTTTAAAAATGTATATTTCTTGGTTATAGTGATGTGACAAAAAGGCTATAGGCTTCTTGATGTCAAAACTAACAAACTTGTTGTTAGTAGAGATGTCGTTTTTTATGAAAAAACATCATGGAATTGGAAGGATAAAAAGATAGAGAATACTTCTATCATATCTTTAGATGTGTCAAATCAAGAAGAGGATGAGGAAGAGGAAGATGTCCCTGAAGGGGGAGAAATCCCAGATTCAGATGATGAAGAACTACCTCCTTGAGGAACAAAAATGTTGAGTGACATTTATCAAAGATGCAACTTTGCCGGTCTTGAGAAAGAAAATTATGAGGAGGTAATAAGCATGATGTTTGGAAGAAAGCCTTGGCAGAAGAAATTCGGATGATTGAAAAAATAATATTTCGGAGTGTGTGACTATACCTAAAGAAAGAGAAGTTGTAAGTCTAAAATGGATTTACAAAACCAAACTCAATAAAAAAAGGAGATATTCAAAAGCACAAGAGAAAGGCGAAATTCAGTTGCAATTATTGTCAGACAGGAGAACAACTTGCTGACATCTTCAACAAAGCACTTCCAAGAGAAAAGTTTTGGTATCTTCGAGAAGGCATTGGAATTGTCAAGCAAATGCATTGGGGGAGTGTTGGAATTAATGCATTCACACCTTGATGTTTAGTCTTCCAATATTGTTTTTTAGTTTTTCAATAAGTTTTGGTATCTTCGAGAAGGCATTGGAGTTGTCAAGCAAATGCATTGGGGGAGTGTTGGAATTAATGCATTCACACCTTGATGTTTAGTCTTCCAATATTGTATTTTAGTTTTTCAAGAAGTCTTTTAGGAGTTTGTAATACATGTATTTAATAAATTGTGATACATGTATCTAGTTATTTGTGTAAGACCTTTGGTTTTACATTTTATTAGTATAAATAGAGATGTAATAGATGATTCTAAATCATCTCAAGTGGCCTTAAGTAGCATATATAAAACTTGAGCATCTTACGTTCTTCTCAAACCTTTTTGAGTCATGATTATTACATATACTCGACCTACACTCCACTCGTGTATTTACTTCTTTATATTTTGACAATTCTTTAATGAAAATCCTGGGTTCTCCGCTGCTTGCTGTCAAGATCATCTTATCTTAAATGACAAACTCTTGGAGACGATGTGCATATTCTAGTTTCCACAACACATCACCCATTGATGGCCTATCTTCACTAGACAAAGCTAAGTATTTCACCGTTGTTTCTCCAAATCTCCCGAGGGACTCTGTTCTTATTTTGGCTGCAAGATTGGGATCTATGATTTGTTCCAACAGTCCCTTATTATACAACTCCACTGCCCATTCAGCTAAGCTAACTGTCTCCCTTGGAAGAGATTGAACTATGGCAGACCTAGCACGAAGAACTTCGAATAAAACAACACCGAAAGAATAAACATCAGATTTTTCTGTCAGCTAACCCCTTAAAAAATATTCAGGGTCAAGGTAGCCTATACTTCCTTGCACCATTGTGCTAAGATGGATTTGATCAAGCTCAGTCCCTTTCTTGGATATTCCAAAATCAGTAATTTTTTCCACAAAATTATCATCAAGCAATATGTTTATAGACTTGACATCACGATGTATAACTGCGCTGGTATGAAGGTAGTGCAGACCTCTGGCTGCACTACAAAAAAATGTTTAATTTGTGACGGTTAACTTGTGTGAGTTTTTAGAAATTCCACTTGCAATTTATTTTATGACGTTTTATTTTGACCCCCACAATATAAAACTTTTTGTGGTGATTTTATTAAAGAGGTTAGAAAGCCCCACAATTTAATATTGTTTGTGGCGATTATCAACCCCCCAAAATTTATTAAATTCGTTTTATATATATATAAACAAAACTCGTATGCCAAATCAATAGTCATATGCATTTATATTTATTTTGTTTGTATTTTAACTTTATTTAAGCTTTTATAGTACTAGTTGATTTTTAAGGTGAAACATTTTAATTATTAGTTATTGCAAATTAATAAAAAAAAAAAAAATTGTTCTATGCACTAAAAAAATTATTTTATCTTTTATTTGGACCCAACTCAACCAAATTTTAATACCTCTCTTACCAAAATATTTAAAAAGCCTAAAGACTATAATTAATCCCCCTAAAACCTTTCAAATCCTATCAAATATGAAATAACCACCCCTCCTTCCCACAATCCCACCCATTCCCACGTAAAACACACACACACACCCCAGTTCTTTTTCCCATTAACTCATATCTTTTTCCCCTTTAATGCATTTCTCTTCCGTAACCCCCTCCCCTCTCCTTTTTCCTTTTGCCTCTCACTCTTCTTTATTTTGTTTTTTGTTTCATTTTTTATGTGTGTGAATTTGCTAATTACTTTTTCTTTTAATGTAGGCTTTGCAAAGTGAAATAAATGGTAAATATTTTTTTATAATATAAAGGTAATTCTCTATTAGGCGAGTTCGATGATTCATATTAGAATTTAAAAGTTATATTATTCTTTAATTTATAGGTATTTTGTGTTTTGCAAGTTGTTAAACTTAATGTATCAATATTCTTACATATTGAAGGATTTGTTCAAATTCTCACCACATCGTATAGTCATCCATACTTAATCTTTGATTGATTTATGGTAAGTCTCAATTTTGTTTTTGTTTAGCTAAGGATCATGCAATCATTTTATTCTTGATTGGATTTGACTATTACAAATTAAACGACGATTTTGCATATGAAATTGTGATATATATCAATATAACTTTTTCAATACGGTAAATTGTTGAAGTTATAATTATCTTTTTTGGCAAGTGAAAGAAAAAAAATAAGGTCAAGGAAGAAAGTCTAACTTAAAAATTATCAAAAGTGAGAAATATTTGAACCAACGTGTTAAATCGAATGTATCTTTATATGATTTTGAAAAACAAAATTTTAGTTTGTGCTTATGTAGGAACAATCATGAAGTTGTTATTATTCACATTATTAGGGTATATGAGAGAACATAAAATACATAATCTTATAATTTGTTGTCAAATCAAAGCTCTATATGAATTTATTTTTGAAATGAATTGATTTTTATTTTTTTTATCAAGATGTATGAAGATATATGAATCAATATATGTTTATCTAATTGTGTATAATATTTTCATTGTTTCAGCCTGATGCGGAGATTGGGCTTATTTCACTTTAAATAAAAAGATTGGATGACAACAACTTATTTCACCAAATAAATGCAAGCTATAGAATTTTTTTTGTATTTATTTTGATGTGGATTTTATAGGATTTGAAAATTGAATGTTGAAGTTATTATACAAAAGATTGTATTATTTTTATTTGACATAATTTGAATTTGTGAAGCTTATTATTAAAAATTTATTTAATGTAATTTGATTTTCTTTAAATATGTTATTTAGTAAAATTATCCATTATTTTGAAGGCTTGATGTAAATCAAATTCCACATTTATTATTAAAATAATAATAATAATTTTGTAAGACTCCACAAATATCTCTCTCTCTCTCTCTCTCTCTATATATATATATATATATATATAAAGCTGAATCTAAGCAATTCTACGTGGCACCTCTCTATGGTCACCATTCTTTTTTTTTCTCTCAATTTTTGGAATTTTTTTTATTCATTTCAATAATCTATTAAATACCTCTAATGCATTATTAACCTACAATTAAAGAGGATAATGAAAAGTTTAAACATAAAGAATATCTTTATTGTTGCAATAGAGAATGAAGAGTTGTAACGGATGTCAAGAACTTATTGCAATCAACCAATTTAAAATCTATATATAAAAAAAAGAAGGTAAAATAGCACATAATCTGAACCATGTAATCTGAAGGTAAATTGAATTTTTAAAAGCTTCATTGTCTCAGATAAATCAAATTTTTGATTTGTTTTTATATAAAATTAGGCAGGAAATCTATGTATATATATAATAATAATAATAATAATAATAATAATAATAATAATAATAATAATAATAATAATAATAATAATAATAATAATAATAATAATAATAATAATAATAATAATAATAATAATAATAATAATAATAATAATAATAATAATAATAATAATAATAATAATAATAATAATAATAATAATAATAATAATAATAATAATAATAATAATAATAATAATAATAATAATAATAATAATAATAATAATAATAATAATAATAATAATAATAATAATAATAATAATAATAATAATAATAATAATAATAATAATAATAATAATAATAATAATAATAATAATAATAATAATAATAATAATAATAATAATAATAATAATAATAATAATAATAATAATAATAATAATAATAATAATAATAATAATAATAATAATAATAATAATAATAATAATAATAATAATAATAATAATAATAATAATAATAATAATAATAATAATAATAATAATAATAATAATAATAATAATAATAATAATAATAATAATAATAAAGCTAAATATAATCTAGGTGATGTGACACCTCTCAATGGCCACCATTCACATTTATTATTTTTTTCTCATTTTTTGAATTTTCTTATTTATTCCATATTTATATGCTATATTAAAAGGTTAAAAATAACTTTAAAATTATATTTTCTTAATTACACCTCCCTCATTTACTCTTCTATATTTTCATAATTTTTTTCAGTTTATGAAATCCAAAGCCAATCACTAATCCTCTAATTAATAACTCCACCTCATTGGTTACTCTACAGAATAAAAGAATTTTTTTTATCTTCCTTGGGATTAATTCTCATGACTTCACCTATCACTATATAAGTATCAGAAATACATGCCACATTTGACAAAAATTGCTATCATCTCAATGATTTAGGGT